>NC_134353.1:681677683-681977683 GCF_048569485.1 Anomaloglossus baeobatrachus | reverse complement strand
TGGATACAGCGCCAGAAGATGGCGCCTCTATGAAAGCGCCATTTTCTGGGGTGGCTGCAGACTGCAATTTGCAGCGGGGGTGCCCAGAAAGCATGAGCACCCTGCACTGTGGATTCCAATCCCCAGCTGCCTAGTTGTACCTGGCTGGACTAAAAAATTGGGCGAAGCCCACATCATTTTTTTTACTTATTTAATGAAATTCATGAAATAAAAAAAAAAGGGCTTCCCTATATTTTTGGTTCCCAGCCGGGTACAAATAGGCAGCTGGGGGTTGGGGGCAGCCCGTACCTGCCTGCTGTACCTGGCTAGCATACAAAAATATGGCAAAGCCCACGTCATTTTGTTTTGTTGGGGGGGCAAAGAAATCCTGCATACAGTCCTGGAAGGAGGATGCTGAGCCTTGCAGTTCGACAGCTGCTGTCTGCTCTCCTGCATACACTATTGGATAGAGGATGCTGAGCCTTGTAGTTCTGCAGCTGCTCTCTGCACTCCTGCATCCACTAGTGGATGGAGTATGCTGAGCCTTGTAGGTCTGCTCCCCCTGACTTTCCCTCCAGCATACAGTCCTGGATGGAGCATGCTGAGCCTTGTAGTTCTCTGTAGCTGTCTGCTCTCCTGCATACACTAGTGGAGAATGAAGAACATATGGAAGAAGGAAATTACATCAGACCTTTTTTTTTTCAACAATCTTTAATGGCAATGTTCACTGATAAAAAAAAAATGCAGAAAAACGCAGTGAGCAAAAACGCAGCAAAACACAGCCAAAAACGCACCAAAACACGGTAAAAACGCATGCGTCAAAAAACGCAGTGTGTGCACATAGCCTTAGAGTGAAGAACACAGGTCTGAGCACACCCATTTTAAAGTATCCTGATGGTCTGTAGGCGCACAGTCAAGGAGAAACTTAGTGGAACAAGGTGGATTCTGTGCTCTTTTGTCACAGTCAAAGAGCAGAAGAACTTATTGGTGAGTGGTGCTGTACAAGTAGGCCTGCAACAAAAACAAAAGCAGTGAAGTGCAAGAGTGGGACAGTTAGACTTCGGGAGCCATTATTGGCTTAATGATGTCTCTGAAAGTGTCAACCAAGAGTAAGTAAGGCCGGTTTCAGATGTCCGTGTTTCAGGTACATGTGACATCCATTTTTAAGATGGATGACACACATACCCATGTTTTTCTATGCTGCATTTGCATGGTTTTGTTTTCACACTGACCGTGTGACCCCCTCATGACTAGAGATGAGCCACCCCCCTAGAGTTCGAGCTCAGTTCGGTTCGTCGAACGGTGCCTCGTTCGACGAACCGTTCGACGAACCGTTCGGCGAACCTCTCGAACCCCATTGAAAACAATAGGAGGCAATCGCAAACTCCTAAAAACATCTGGAAAACACCCTCAAAGGTGTCCAAAAGGTGACAAACAACTCCTAAGACAAGACAAGACAAACACATGGGAAAGTGCAAGGACAAATACCCATGCAAAAACTAAACAGCTGGACGAGGAAAAAGAGGAGACACAGATATATATGCTGGGTGGAGGATACCGGGCACCGCTGATCCCCTTTGAGGCTGACAAAGCTGCGCTTCCGTGCAGGTGGAGACCTGGGTGCGTGTCCCAAAGCAAAGACGATACAAGATCCACAAGGTAGAGATGAACAGGTCGCACTCCAATGGTCAAATAAAGAATTTCTTTTATTCCACAATCACATCAGGGTACAGGTAGTGAGGGAGGATGAGGGTGTGCCACGTCGGACGACGGCAGCCGTTTCGCAAGTAACCTTGCTTCTACGGGTCCAGTGCATGCAAAGGTGCTGCATCCACCCTTAAATAACAGGTGAAACAGATGCAGCGTCCTTGCGTGAGTGTAGTGCCAATTAAAAACATATACCAGCTGTACAAACATCAGATTCACATAGAAACTTATTATATATCAATTCCAGAATGGATTATAAAGTTTCATTATGTACATGGGTAAGGTTAGAGTAAAGAATTGATTTAAATACAATGCTCATTATAGTCTATCAAAAGACATCGCAAAATACAATATGCAAAGCAGGCTTAAGGAAGAGAAAAAAAAAAAAAAACAAAAACCAGCATTATAAGAACACTGACAAGTCATTTTTATCATTAAGGCCAAGAGGACCGAGAGCATTTAAGTCTATAATCAGTCTTGATTCTTTTCTAAGTAAAGAACGATGCATATCACCACCTGTGGGACAGGGATTAATTTTTATTATGCCTGCAAATTTTAAAAGGCGTGGATTACCTCCATGATATTCCTGCATATGGGCAATTAAACGTGGAGAACCTATCCCAGAGGTTATAGACTTAAAATGCTCCCGAAAACGAACATATAAAGGCCGAATTGTTTTACCTATATAGTATCTTTGGCAAGGACAAAAAATAACATATACCAAGTAGTTAGATTTGCAAGTAATCAGATCTTTTATTTTAAATAGCTCTGTACCAATTTTTAAAGTGTCTCCTATACAGTGATATTCACAAAAGGGGCAGCCACCGCACCTATAGTTTCCCTTGATTTTATTTCGATCCAACCACGTACCTAGTTTAGGGGTAGTAATACGATTATTAACAAGGATATCTCCTATGTTTTTACACCTCCTATATGAAATCAAAGGTCCCTCATTTGCCATTTCACAAAGATCCTTATCTTTATTAATTAAATGCCAGTGTTTTTTGATGCTTGATTTTATTGCATCATACATAGAATTAAATTTAAAATTAAAAACGCATCTATTTATACTTTCAGTTTTCGTTTCTTTCAAGATGGTATCTATGTTTTTGTTTTTATTCTCACTTTTATTGTTAGGTTCTTTATTTTTATTCTTATTTTTATTCTTGGGATCATGATTCAAAGATTTGTCAAGGGCAGAATTGATGACTGATATCGGATATCCTCGTTCTAATAGACGTTTTTTTAGATCTAACGCTTGATGCAGAAAGGTCTCAGGATTATTGTGCACTCTTTTTAGGCGCAAAAATTGTCCATATGGAAGGGCTTTCTTCGTATGGGAGGGATGCGCACCATTAAAATGAAGCAGATTGTTCACTGCAGTAGGTTTTCTATATACCTGTCTGTCAATAATGCCATCAGATATATTGAGTGTAACATCCAAAAAATCTAGTTTTTGATTACCAAAAATATGCGTGAAATACATGTTATAGGAATTGTTATTATTTAGATATAACACAAAATTATCAAAATCTTGTGCAGAGCCATCCCATACGAAGAAGCCATCGTCCATATATCTGGCATATTTTTTAATATGTTTCAGATATGGATTTTTAGAACTATAAATAAAATCTTCTTCAAATGCTGCCAGATAAAGATTTGCAAAAGTACATGCTGCGGGGGTACCCATCGCGGTACCCCCGCATTGTAAGTACCATTGATCGTCAAATTTAAATGCATTATGGTGCAGAACAAAATCCAAAGCCTCTGTAATGAAGTCCACTAGCATTGGATTCTGATCAAAATTCATCAGGACTCTCTTGATAGTCTGCACACCCTGATCCTGTGGGATTCGGGTGTACAGACTCTCAATGTCCAAAGAGGCAAGGGAGAAACCTTTCTGCCATTGAAAATTATCAAGCATTTTAATTAGATCTCCTGTGTCTTTTAAGAACGAGGGGATGCGAGTCAGTAATGGTTTAAGTAACCATTCTAGGTAGTGAGACAAAGGTTCTGTTACTGAACCTATTCCTGCCACAATAGGGCGGCCAGGGGGGGAGGCACTGTTCTTATGAATCTTTGGCAAATAATACCAATAAGGTTTTTTCGGAAAAAGAGGAAGTAATTTTTCAGCAGTTTTTTTAGATATAGTGCCTAAACTTACATATTTATGTAGAAGGCTTCTAAGTTTTTTGACAAAAGACCCAGTTGGATCATTAGATAATTTCTGGTATACTCTTGTATCTTGAAGTTGCCTATTGGCCTCATGTACATAGGCTTCTTTTGTTAATAGAACAGTGGCGCCCCCTTTGTCCGCTCTGCGAATGATAATATCTTTTTGTGACTGCAGGATTTTAAGTGCCGTGGCTTCTCCCTGGGTGAGATTCTGGAGAGGAGAAGGGTATTTTAGAGCTTGTATATCTTTTATTACCAACTCCTGAAACAAGTCTATATTGTTTCCGGGAGTAAGTGGGGGGCAAAAGGTGGATTTTATCCCTTTATTAAAAAACGCAGATCTAGATGCAGGATTCATTTGGATATCTGCAATTCCTGGAAAACTGAGTTCAGTGTGACTGGGGTCCGCTATGCTTAGGAGTAGCGACGCATCTTTTTCGATAGCGGTATATTCATTATTCATACCAAAAAAGCCAAGCGGGCCTATTTCACACTGTAAGTCAGTTATTTCAGACGTAAGTTGACTTTTCTTTTGACTATAAAATTTTTTTAGATGTAATTTCCTACAGCCTTTAAATAAATCGATCTGAAAATCAGTTACATCAAATGACTCTGGTATACAGTAATTCAGACCCTTTTCCAACACGGATGACATATCAGGTGTTAATATCAGTGGGGTGAGATTATATATTTTACGCAAGCATGGCATAATATTATCCACTGAACAAGAAGGAATATTTTCCATATTTGTTACAGAAAATGTCTCTGACACCATACTGTCCAGAAATATCTCTGACACCATAGTTTCACGTTCATGGCATGGAGGTGTTAATCCCTCCAGGAGACGCTCTTGCGTTTTCCTGGGGTCGGTTTTTTTCCTGCATCTCCGTCTGCCTCCTCTCCTTGTAGATCTTCTAAAGGGGGATTATCAGATGTAGAAGCTTGTGCAGCAGCAGGTGTTTTAAATTTTTTTGCAGGTGCTAAATCTTCAGCTCCACTCGAGTCAGAGTCTGTAGTCCAGGCATTTTTCCTGGCGGTTTTTGATGTGTGTTTTTTCTGATATCTCTGAAAGAATTTTTTATTCCCAGGTATAGAAGATTTCTTCCAGGAAAAGATCTGGTTGTTTTCATAATCTAACTTGTCTCTGATAAATTTTTCTTTTTTATTTTCTTTAATTAAAGTTTGATATGGTAAAAGTTTTTTGTCTAACCTTGATAGGAAAGTGCACCATGCTTCTTTTGAAATGCGACTTTCCATTTCTTGTCTCAATTTCAATAATTCATTGGTAATTTTAAGATGTTCCTCTTGATTTTTCTTGAGCACAATGTCCAGAAAGCGCAATGAGCATTCTTGCTGTATATTGTCCCACTCTTTTTTAAAAAGTAGATCATCCTGATAGAAGGATATATTTTTTGAGATGCGTAGACCTCTAGGGACTCGTCCACTTTCTTGATAGGATTTTAATGACTGTACTGTCCAAAACAAGCTGGTCTCCTTTTCAGCCAAGTTGAAAATTTTAAACTCTAAACTCTTAGTGCCCATGATTTCTATGTTCACTTTATCGTTACAGCTGGTAAAAAACGTGGCAGCGTCCTCCCTCCCTGCAAGTATACCATTTTCGTTTGTGTCCATAGATGTGTCTGCCATTCTAGCAATAAAGCCAAGGGAAGAAAAACGTGCACTCACGGTATTAGAAGAAGTCCAAATTCCATAAAGCTGGGTGGAGGATACCGGGCACCGCTGATCCCCTTTGAGGCTGACAAAGCTGCGCTTCCGTGCAGGTGGAGACCTGGGTGCGTGTCCCAAAGCAAAGACGATACAAGATCCACAAGGTAGAGATGAACAGGTCGCACTCCAATGGTCAAATAAAGAATTTCTTTTATTCCACGATCACATCAGGGTACAGGTAGTGAGGGAGGATGAGGGTGTGCCACGTCGGACGACGGCAGCCGTTTCGCAAGTAACCTTGCTTCTACGGGTCCAGTGCATGCAAAGGTGCTGCATCCGCCCTTAAATAACAGGTGAAACAGATGCAGCGTCCTTGCGTGAGTGTAGTGCCAATTAAAAACATATACCAGCTGTACAAACATCAGATTCACATAGAAACTTATTATATATCAATTCCAGAATGGATTATAAAGTTTCATTATGTACATGGGTAAGGTTAGAGTAAAGAATTGATTTAAATACAATGCTCATTATAGTCTATCAAAAGACATCGCAAAATACAATATGCAAAGCAGGCTTAAGGAAGAGAAAAAAAAAAAAAAAAAAAACAAAAAAAAAAAAAACAAAAACCAGCATTATAAGAACACTGACAAGTCATTTTTATCATTAAGGCCAAGGGGATCGAGAGCATTTAAGTCTATAATCAGTCTTGATTCTTTTCTAAGTAAAGAACGATGCATATCACCACCTGTGGGACAGGGATTAATTTTTATTATGCCTGCAAATTTTAAAAGGCGTGGATTACCTCCATGATATTCCTGCATATGGGCAATTAAACGTGGAGAACCTATCCCAGAGGTTATAGACTTAAAATGCTCCCGAAAACGAACATATAAAGGCCGAATTGTTTTACCTATATAGTATCTTTGGCAAGGACAAAAAATGACATATACCAAGTCTATAATCATTTTTTTTTTCTCTTCCTTAAGCCTGCTTTGCATATTGTATTTTGCGATGTCTTTTGATAGACTATAATGAGCATTGTATTTAAATCAATTCTTTACTCTAACCTTACCCATGTACATAATGAAACTTTATAATCCATTCTGGAATTGATATATAATAAGTTTCTATGTGAATCTGATGTTTGTACAGCTGGTATATGTTTTTAATTGGCACTACACTCACGCAAGGACGCTGCATCTGTTTCACCTGTTATTTAAGGGCGGATGCAGCACCTTTGCATGCACTGGACCCGTAGAAGCAAGGTTACTTGCGAAACGGCTGCCGTCGTCCGACGTGGCACACCCTCATCCTCCCTCACTACCTGTACCCTGATGTGATCGTGGAATAAAAGAAATTCTTTATTTGACCATTGGAGTGCGACCTGTTCATCTCTACCTTGTGGAACAGATATATATGCCCTTCTAAAGTCATGAAAAACACAGCAAGGAGACTCCAAGCAGAATCTCCCTTTTTATTCCAAAAATTGGGCCACACAGACACAACTTCAGTGGCATCACTTGTGCCCCAGTTGCAAACTTGACAGGTAGATTTGCATCAAGCACATTCAAAAATATGCCAGCCTTTACTCTCCCCAGGATGACACTGGGGTAGGTAACAAAGTCCTTGCTAAACCAAGACATGGTCATATTGGCTCATTTTTAAAAACACAGCAAGTGGACTCAAAGCAGAGTCTCCATTTTTTCCAAAAATTGGGGACACACATTACTTCAGTGGCATCACTTGTGCCCCAGTTGCAAACTGGATGTGTTAAATTGAATCAAGCACGTTCAAAAATATGCCAGCGCTAACTGTCCCCAGGATGACACCAGGAAAGGTCTAACAAAGTCTTTGCTGATCCCAGATCTGTTAATCTTTTATCATTTTTAAAAACACAGCAAGGGTTACTCCAAGCAGAGTCTCCCTTTTTTCCAAAAATTGGGCCACACAGACACCCCTTCAGTGGCAGAACTTGTGACCCTGTTGTACACTTTACAGGTAGATTTGCATCAAGCACATTCAAAAATACGCCAGCCTTAACTGTCCCCAGGATGACACCGGGGAAGGTCTAGCAAAGTCTTTGCTGAACCATGACTTGTTAATCTTGGCTCGATTTTAAAAATACAGCAGGGGGACTCCAAGCAGAGTCTCCCTTTTTTCCAAAAATTAGGCCACACACATTACTTCAGTGGCATCACTTGTGCCCCAGTTGCAAACTGGATGTGTTGATTTGCATCAAGCACATTCAAAAATACGCCAGCCTTAACTGTCCCCAGGATGACACCAGGGAAGGTTTAACAAAGTCTTTGCTGATCCCAGATCTGTTAATCTTGGATCATTTTTAAAAACACAGCAAGGGTTACTCCAAGCACAGTCTCCCTTTTTTCCAAAAATTGAGCCACACAGACACCCCTTCAATGGCAGCACTTGTGCCCCTGTTCTACACTTCACAGGTAGATTTGCATCAAGCACATTCAAAAATACGCCAGCCTTAGCTGTCCCCAGGATGACACAGGGATAGGTAGGAAAGTCTTTGATAAAACATGACTTGTTCATCTTGGCTCGTTTTTAAAAACACAACAGGGGGACGCCGAGCAGAGCCTCCCTTTTTATTCCAAAAATTGGGCCACACAGACACTCCTTCAGTGGCATCACTTGTGCCCCAGTTGCAAACTTGACAGGTAGATTTGCATCAAGCACATTTAAAAATACGCCAGCCTTAACTCTCCCCAGGATGACACTGGGGTAGGTAACAAAGTCCTTGCTAAACCAAGACATGGTCATATTGGCTCATTTTTAAAAACACAGCAAGTGGACTCAAAGCAGAGTCTCCATTTTTTCCAAAAATTGGGGACACACATTACTTCAGTGGCATCACTTGTGCCCCAGTTGCAAACTGGATGTGTTAAATTGAATCAAGCACGTTCAAAAATATGCCAGCGCTAACTGTCCCCAGGATGACACCAGGAAAGGTCTAACAAAGTCTTTGCTGATCCCAGATCTGTTAATCTTTTATCATTTTTAAAAACACAGCAAGGGTTACTCCAAGCAGAGTCTCCCTTTTTTCCAAAAATTGGGCCACACAGACACCCCTTCAGTGGCAGAACTTGTGACCCTGTTGTACACTTTACAGGTAGATTTGCATCAAGCACATTCAAAAATACGCCAGCCTTAACTGTCCCCAGGATGACACCGGGGAAGGTCTAGCAAAGTCTTTGCTGAACCATGACTTGTTAATCTTGGCTCGATTTTAAAAATACAGCAGGGGGACTCTAAGCAGAGTCCCCCTTTTTTCCAAAAATTAGGCCACACACATTACTTCAGTGGCATCACTTGTGCCCCAGTTGCAAACTGGATGTGTTGATTTGCATCAAGCACATTCAAAAATACGCCAGCCTTAACTGTCCCCAGGATGACACCAGGGAAGGTTTAACAAAGTCTTTGCTGATCCCAGATCTGTTAATCTTGGATCATTTTTAAAAACACAGCAAGGGTTACTCCAAGCAGAGTCTCCCTTTTTTCCAAAAAATTGAGCCACACAGACACCCCTTCAATGGCAGCACTTGTGCCCCTGTTCTACACTTCACAGGTAGATTTGCATCAAGCACATTCAAAAATACGCCAGCCTTAGCTGTCCCCAGGATGACACAGGGATAGGTAGGAAAGTCTTTGATAAAACATGACTTGTTCATCTTGGCTCGTTTTTAAAAACACAACAGGGGGACGCCGAGCAGAGCCTCCCTTTTTATTCCAAAAATTGGGCCACACAGACACTCCTTCAGTGGCATCACTTGTGCCCCAGTTGCAAACTTGACAGGTAGATTTGCATCAAGCACATTCAAAAATACGCCAGCCTTAACTGTCCCCAGGATGACACCGGGGTAGATAGCAAAGTCCTTGCTAAACCAAGACTTGCTCATCTTGGCTCATTTTTAAAAACACAGCAAGCGAACTCCAAGCAGAGTCTCCCTTTTTTCCAAAAATTGGGCCACACAGACACCCACCTCTTCAGTGGCAGCACTTGTGCCCTAGTTGCAAACAGGATGTTTTAATTTGCATCAAGCACATTCCAAAATACGCCAGCCTTAACTGTCCCCAGGATGATACCGGGGTAGGTAGGAAAGTCCTTGCTGCACCAAGACCTGCTCTTCTTGGCTCATTTTTAAAAACACAGCAAGCAGACTCAAAGCAGAGTCTCCCTTTTTTCCAAAAATTGGGCCACACAGACACCACTTAAGTGGCATCACTTGTGTCCCAGTTGCAAACTTGACAGGTACATTAGCAACAAGCACATTCCAAATCCACAAGCCTTTACTCTCCCCAGGATGACACAGGAGTAGTAAAGTCCTTGCAGATCCATGACTTGTTCATCTTGATGAACGTTAGTCTGTCCACATTGTCACTGGACAGACGCATGCGCTTATCTGTCAGCACACACCCAGCAGCACTGAAGACATGTTCAGAGACAACGCTGGCTGAGGGACACGACAAGATCTCCAAGGCGTAAGTGGCAAGCTCAGGCCATTTTTCAAGATTTGAAGCCCAAAATGAGCAAGGCTCCAGTTGCAAAGTCATGGCATTGATGTTCATTTGGAGATACTCCTGTATCATCCTCTCCAGCTGTTGACTGTGTGTTAAACTTGTTGTCTCTGGTGGCCTTGCAAAGGATGGTCTAAGAAAATTATGAAAAGATTCAATAAAATTGCTGTTACCAGCACCAGATACGGTGCTGCTGGTACGGTTAGACTGTTGATGACAAGACAGTCCCATGTTTATCTTTTTACAAATGGGAGATTCACTCTGTGCACCACTGGTGTTTGGTGGAAAAGCCGAGCTAAGATTGAGTAACAGCTTCTGCTGATACTCCTGCATACGTGCGTCCCTTTCTATGGCTGGAATTATTTCACAAAATTTGGACATGTACCGGGGATCTAATAGTGTGGCAAGCCAGTAGTCATCATCACTTCTAATTTTGACAATACGAGGGTCATGTTGTAGGTAGTGCAGCAAGAAGGCGCTCATATGATTGCGCATCCATGCGGACCAAGTCCTCGCTGTGTTTGTAGCATAGATGTGCTAACCGTGCTTTCTTGCTCTGACATCTCCCCCCAACCTCGTTCAACCAAAATTTGACCAAGGTCTCACTCATCTGCTGAGTCTTCCATGTCCATCAAGAGTTCGTGCTCCATTTCTTCCTGGTCTCCTGCACCTTCCTCAACATTTTGTCTGCTACCATGCGCCCTTGTTAATCCCTCTCCACCACCGTCTTATGCCTGCCGCCTTGGTGATGATGAACATCTGGACCTTGTAGATGTTGGTATTCCTTCTGCATTCGAATCCTTCTGTACTTCCTCCCCTTCCTCTTGTCCCACCCCCTGACTCCGAATAGTGTTTAGCTGTTGCTCCAGCATGTAAATGACTGGAATTGTCATGCTGATAATGGCATTGTCAGCGCTAAACATATTCGTCGCCATGTCGAAACTGCGCAGAAGGGTGCATAGGTCCTGTATCTGAGACCACTCCATAAGCGTGATCTACCCCACTTCTGCATCTCATTGGCCCAGGGTATACGTCATAACATATTGCACCAGGGCTCAGCGGTGCTGTCACAGTCACTGTAACATGTGGAGAGGCGAATTCCAGCATGTCGTCACATCGCATTTCAGGCGATATGCCGGCAGGCCGAATGACTTCTGGAGCGATGCAAGTCAGTCAGCTGCGGCGGTTGAACGGCGGAAGTGAGCAGAGAGTGACCGTGCCCTGTGCAGAAGCCCATCTAGGCCGGGATAGTGTGTTAAAAATTGCTGGACAACAAGGTTCAACACGTGAGCCATTCAAGGCATGTGTGTCACCTTGCCCCGGCGAAGGGCCACACCCAGGTTTGCAACATTGTCGCACACGGCCTTCCCTGGCTGCAGATTGAGTGGAGACAACAATTTACAAAACTCGGACCACAACTCAACTGTACACTTTATAACCTGCACATATATATTGGTTTTTATTGCTCCTAGCATTGAGCATTTTGCAAATTTTTAATATACCTTTTATACATTTATAATTTGGTATTTTGCTATATATTACGGATCACAGTTATTTTAAACCACCACGCTTTATATTTTTATTTATATTCAGTCTACGTTCCTGGTTGTTATAATGTGGTATTACCTGAAATTAATTTTTTATACATTTTTATATATAAATTTTGTTGAATAAAGATTGATATTTTTAATAATCTATTTCTGTAGCTTTATTGGTTTGATGTATCTTACTCAAACCTGGTGTTTAATAGTAAGGAGGTGTGCAGAATTCCTTGTGCGCAGTTGCAACGTGGGTGGCCTGACCAGGCAGGCTTTGGGCGGAGATGGAGGACCCAGACGAGGTTGAGGAGGCAGAAGCAGTGGTGGAACTTCGATATACAGAGGATTGACGCACAAGTCATGGGGACAGCAAGACTTGTTGAGCAGACTCTTCTCCATCTATCACCATAGTTACCCAGTGCCCAGTCAGTGACATGTAACGCCCCTGTCCATGCTTACTGGTCCAAGTATTAGTGGTGAAATGCTCCCGGTCAGACACAGAGATTCTCAAGGAAGTGGTGATGTTGTGTGCGACATGCTGGTGTAGCGCAGGCACACCTTTCTTGGAGAAGTAGTGGCGACTGGGCATCTGGTACTGGGGCACTGCGACGGACATAAGGTCTCGAAAATCCTCTGTGTCCACCAGGCGGAAAGGCAGCATTTCGGTAGCCAAGAGCTTACAGAGGGCTAAAGTCAACCTCTTAGCTTTGTCATGGCTCGGAGGAAATGGCCTTTTATTTGTCCACACCTGAGGGACCGAGATCTGGCTGCTGTGTGTAGACGGTGGTGAGTAGGGTGTCCCTGGAAAACTTCAGGTCTGTGAGGAAAGTGCAGGCGGAGACATGATGTTGCCTTCATCCACAGTTGGTGCTCTCGATGTCTGAGAGAGCTGTACACCAGCACTTGTTTCCTCTTCCAAACCAACTGACGACCTACCAAGCAAACTGCCTGTTGCGGTTAAAGTGGTGGAAGGTCTGCGTGGAAGAACAGGTCTGACAGCTTTCCCCACAGTTATAGAAGAAGAGGAGCGCGCGGATGCACTGGAAGGAGCAGGCGGTGGTTGGCCCGCTTTGCTAGGCCGCATTGCAGCACAGTGAGCTTCCCACTGGGACTTATGCTTGTTATACATGTGACGATTCATGGAAGTTGTGAAACTGGTGAGGTTTTGGCCTCTACTTATAGATTGCTGACAAATTTTACAGATCACACGATTTGAGAGATCCTTTGCAAGGTCAAAAAAGGACCAGGCTATTCAAGGCTTAGAGGACATGCGACCTGCAGAGTAGAGATGAGTGAACCAGCCGCAGTTTGGTTCGAGCTCGGTTCGCCGACCCGAGGTCCCGTTCGAGTTCGGTTCGGCGAACCACTCGAACCAATAGGAAAGAATGGGAGGCAATCACAAACACATAAAAATGCATTATAAATGTACACATACAGTTAATAAACATTGCCATAACACTTACCGGTGCCCGCGATGCGTCCTGCACTCTGTCTCCTGTCACTATTCCTTCCGATGATCGCTGCGTCCTCCCAATAACCAGCACTGGCAGGACCTTCCATGACGTCGTCAAAATAGCCATGTGACCAGTCACGTGGCTATTATCTCATTGGCTACAGACTGGTCACATGGCTTTGACGTCATGTCCTGTCCTAGGTCCTGTCATTGCACTCTCCGGTACAAGGTGAACGTTTGTGTATCGCCGTGTACCGGCGACATGCTCTAGCACACGGTCGACTCCCCGTTCTGATTCCCCGTTCCGTTAGGGACCGGCTGACACAGCCGGTCATTAACGGAGATCACCTTTGCCATAGCAACGCAGTTAGCGGTGACGTCACCGCTAACCGCGGCTCCGGGAATCACATGATCGGAGCACCGTTGCTATGGTAACGCGTCTGTCAGAGTTACCGCTGTTACCGCTAACAACCAGCAGCACTGATCACTCACGGAGTGAAGGCTGCATGGGAAGCAGCGTCTTCCCCCATGGCAGCAGTGATGGAACAGAGCTGTATTTGTTGAACGAGAAAGGCAGAAGACCATAGATCGTGGAGGGCTGACAGTAAGTAATAAACATGGAGTCTCTAATGTGTCTGTGTATTTATTTCTATTAAAGTATTTATTCTCTGTGTGGTGTCTTTTTTTTAACCCTTTATTGGAGATTCTTAATGGCCGGGTCAAATGTGCCTGACATTAAGAATCTCTGGCTTAATACTAGCTAGTAAAACAAAGCCAGTATTAACTCATTATTACCCAACAAAGTCACCGTCACCAGGGCTGTTGGAAGAGTTGGATACAGCGCCAGATGATGGCGTTTCTATGAAAGCGCCATTTTCTGGGGCGGCTGCGGACTGCAATTCACAGCAGAGGCGCTCAGAAACCTCGAGCTAACCTGTGCTGCGGATTCCAATCCCCAGCTGCCTAGTTGTACCTGGCTAGACACAAAAATGGGGCGAAGCCCACGTCATTTGTTTTTTAATTGTTTCATGAAATAAGTGAAATAATTAAAAAAAACGGGCTTCCCTATATTTTTGGTTCTCAGCCGGGTACAAATAGGCAACTGGGGGTTGGAGGCAGCCCGTGGCTGCCTGCTGTACCTGGCTAGCATACAAAAATATGGCGAAGCCCACGTCATTTTTTTGGTGGGCAAAAAACTTCTGCATACAGTCCTGGATGGAGTATGCTGAGCCTTGTAGTTCTGCAGCTGCTGTCTGCTCTCCTGCATACACTAGTGAATAAAGCATTCTGAGCCTTGTCGTTCTGCAGCTTCTGTCTGCTCTCCTCCATACAGACAGACAGCAGCTGGAGAACTGCAAGGCTCAGCATACTCCATTCAAGACTGTATGCAGGAGTTTTTTGCCCCCTGAAAAAATTATGTGGGCTTCGCCATATTTTTTTATGCTAGCCAGGTACAGCAGGCAGGTACGGCTGCCGCCAACCACCAGTTGCCTATTTGTACCCGGCTGGGTACCAAAAATAAAGGGAAGCTCTTTTTTATTATTTCATGAATTTCATTAAATAATTAGAAAACAAGGGCGTAGGCTTCGCCCCATTTTTGAGTCCAGTCAGGTACAACTAGGCAGCTGGGGATTGGAATCCGCAGCACAGGTTGGCCTGAGCTTTCTGGGCCCCACTGCTGCGAATTTCAGTTTGCAGCCGCCTCATAAAATGGCACTTTCATAGAAGCGCCATCTTCTGGCGCTGTATCCAACTCTTCCAGCTCCTGCCTGCTGTACCTGGCTAGAATACAAAAATATGGCAAAGCTCACGTCCTTTTTTTGTAGTTTTTTGGCAAAAAAAATAAAAAATGCTTCCCTGGATTTTCTATTGCCAGTGAAGGTAACACCAAGCAGTGGGGGTTAGCAGCCAGTAGCTGCTTGGATTACCCTTAGCTAGCAATACAAAAAATGCAGCGGGAGCCCATATATTATTTTTTAATTATTTATTTAAATAACTAAAAACAAAATGTTCTTCCCTGTATTTTGATTGCTGGACATCACAGTGCTGTAAAAATAAATCTTTAAAAAAAATGACGTAGCGCTTCGCGGTATTTTTGATTCTCAGCGCAGATAAAGCAGACAGCTATGGGTTGTCACCCACATCTGCCTGCCGTTACTTTGGTTGGCAATCAAAATACAGGGAAGCCCATTAATTTTTTCTATTTAAAAAATAGTTAAAAAAAAAATGACGTTGGGTCCCCCCATTTTTGATAGCCAGCTAGGGTAAAGCAGATGGCTGTAGCCTGAAAACCACAGCTGGCAGCTTTACCGTGGTTGGGTATCCAATGTGGAGGTCCCCCCAGCCTGTTTTTTTATAATTATTTTATAAATATTAATTACACAAAAAAAGTAGGGTCCCCCCCAAATTGGATCACCAGCCAAGGTAAAGCGGACAGCTGTGGTCTGGTATTCTCAGGGTGGGAAGGTCCATAGTTATTGGGCCTTCACAGCCTAAAAATAGCAGGCCGCAGGCACCCCAGACGTGGCGCATCCACTAGATGCGCCAATCCTGGCGCTTCACCCCAGCTCATCCCATGCCCTGGTGCAGTGGCAAATGGGGTAATAAATCGGGTTGATACTAGCTGTAAAGTCACCTGAGATCAAGCCCAGCAGTTTGTAATGTCATGGCGTTTATTAGATACCAAACATCATAAACTGTCAGTGCTAACAAAAAAAATCGACAAAAGAAATTTATTTGAAAAAACAGTCCCCAAAACATTCTCTCTTTCACCAATTTATTGTAAGGAAAAAAATAAGGGGGTCCCACGACGACTCTGGACCGTCTAGAATATGGGAGGAGAAACTAAGGGAACGTATCCCCCATTTTCTAGGAGTGCAGACCCTTCTTGTGAGGAGTGTGGGAGCAATGAATCGGCACTCACTCTCCCCGGGTCCACAGCAGCAGAGTCCATGTCGTAATGGTTGCTACCAAAGCTGCAATGCCCTGCTCATGAGGTAAGGGCATGCCTAATCAGGAGAACTATTCTACATTTCCAAATATTGGTATTTGCTGATATTATTGCTATTCCACCTACTATATATTGGGGATAGGATCTTGGAGATGGAATACCCCTTTATGTCCAGTTATCCAGCTGAATGAATACTTAACAACAGAGCTCGCTATTTAGATGTGTTTTCTTGTGGCGTATAACGGACTCTCATGTTTGGTAGTCGTTCAGCAGGTAAACTATAAAAGCAAATCCCTCCATTTGGAAATGTAGTATAGCTCTCCTGATCAATTATGTTCCTTACCTCATGAGCAGGGCATTGCAGTAATAATAATAATTTAATCATTTATATAGCGTTATTAATTCCATAGCACTGTATGTCTTTGGTGTGTGGGAGGAAACTGGAGCACCCGGAGGAAACCCATGCAAACACGGGGAGAACATACAAACTCCTTGCAGATGGTGTCCTTGGTGGGAATTGAACCCAGGACCTCAGCGCGGCAAGACTGCAGTGCTAACCACTGAGCCACCGTGCCGCCCATTTAGCTTACAGATGCATAACCAACACTCACTGTGTCTGAGCAAAGAAAGCTGAGCTAACAGCCGCTCTATGCATGCGGCAGTGTCTATTGTGAAGGAGAGGGCCGTGGGGGATGAACGCTGCACAGGTACCGTGGGACACCGGGTAACACTGGTGGGGTTATAGGGGGTGACCTGGCAGGGCCTGGGGAGGAGTTTTCTGTCGCATGTGTCATGGCACATGCGACAGAAATCAGAGGTGTAGGGTGAATGCGGCCAGCGCGCTGCTGTGCGCGCGGCCATCTTGGATTTCTGGAAGGGCATCAGGGGGGGCACTTTGGCGACACCGGGTGACCGGAGGGGACCGGGGAAGAGATTTATCCTGTTTGTTCATGCCAGATGGGAGATAAATAATTTTTTACCGACACTGTCATTTACTGTAACGTGATCATCGGTATACGGTGTATACCTGTGATCACGTGAGCGGGGACCGGAAAAACCGTCCTGAATCATGATCTCCAGGGTCTAGGCTAACCCTGAAACCCCGGAGATTTTCTGACGCTGGGGGGCGTTATTCACTTATTTCTGCCTGCTGTTTATAAATGGCAGATCAGAATAAGGCTACATTAACACGACCGATCCATTTTTGCGGTCTGCAAAAAACAGTCCGTTTTTTTTCACGGGTGCATCCATGTGGCATAGTTTCCGTTCCCTAGACGGTCCGTATGTCATCTGTTTGTCATCCGTGTGCCTTCCGTTTTTTTTGTGTACTGCAAAAAAACTGAAGGAGGGAAAATACAGAAATTTACCCAGGATCCATAGCTTCTACCTACATGAGACGGTCACATGTTCACTCCAGTGCCATTTTCTACTGCTTTTCACAGCGTAGAGCGCTCTGGTGATTTTCTTGTGCTTGTACACTTCATATCAGTCTTTTCTGTCATTATAATGGCAGAAAGACACATAATGTCCCACTCTCCTGCATTTTGTAATTTTGCACCCTTTGCTGAGCTTTGTATTTAGCCAAAAAAATGACGTGGGGTTTCCCCCTATTTTTGTAGCCAGCTAGGATAAAGCAGACGGCTGCAGCCTGCAGACCACAGCTGGCAGCTTCACCTTGGCTGGTAATCCAAAACTGAGGGCACCCCACGCTGTTATTTTAAATGAAATAAATAATTAAAAAAAAGAACCACGTAGGGGTCCCCCCAAAATTGGATCACCAGCCAAGGTAAAGCAGACAGCTGGGGTCTGATATTCTCAGACTAGGGAGGTCCATGGTTATTGGATTCTCCCCAGCCTAAAAATAGCAGGCCGCAGCCGCCCCAGAAGTGGCGCATCCATTAGATGCGCCAATCCTGGTGCTTCGTCCCAGCTCATCCCGTGCCCTGGTGCGGTGGCAAACAAGGTAATATATGGGGTTAATACCAGATGTGTAATGTCACCTGGCATCAAGCCCTGGGGTTGGTGAGGTCAGGCGTCTATCAGATACCCGACATCACCAACCCAGTCAGTAATAAAAAAAAATAGACGACAAACACATTTTTATTTGAAAAAACACTCCCCAATACATTCCCTCTTTAACCAATTTATTAGAAAGAAAAACAAATCCAGGTCTGGTATAATCCAAGGGGTTGCCATGACGATCCACACTGTCCCAGTCAATGAAGAGCAGGATGTTCCCCATTGGCTGGAAGAGCAGTGCAGTGACCTGAGCTAACATCAATGGGTCAGCCCAGGTCACTGCAGGGGATGACAAGTGCTGCTGTCAGCGAGGTACATTACCTCCGCTGATCTCCTGCACACTGACTTCAATCATCTTCACAGCCAAGTATCGCGAGCGGCCCGTGACATCACCGCTAATCAGTCTCGGGTTGGAAGTGAGAGAAGGTGATGTGACAAGTGGCGGCCATGGAGGACAGTGACAGCGCTGAGGTCGGGAGGGCGGGACTTCATCACCGCAGGTAAGCCGAGCGGTGACGATTCATGGAAGTTGTCAAACTGGTGAGGTTTTGGCCTCTACTTATAGATTGCTGACAAATTTTACAGATCACATGATTTGAGAGATCTTTTGCAAGGTTAAAAAAGGACCAGGCTATTCAAGGCTTAGAGGACATGCGACCTGCAGAGTAGAGATGAGTGAACCAGCCGCGGTTCGGTTCGAGCTCGGTTCGCCGAACCGAGGTCCCGTTCGAGTTCGGTTCGGTGAACCACTCGAACCAATAGGAAAGAATTGGAGGCAATCACAAACACATAAAAATGCATTATAAATGTACACATACAGTTAATAAACATTGCCATAACACTTACCGGTGCCCGCGATGTGTCCTGCACTCTGTCTCCTGTCACTATTCCTTCCGATGATCGCTGCATCCTCCCGATAACCAGCACTGGCAGGACCTTCCATGACGTCGTCAAAATAGCCATGTGACCAGTCACGTGGCTATTATCTCATTGGCTACAGACTGGTCACATGGCTTTGACGTCATGTCCTGTCCTAGGTCCTGTCATTGCACTCTCCGGTATAAGGTGAACGTTTGTGTATCGCCGTGTACCGGCGACATGCTCTAGCACACGGTCGACTCCCCGTTCTGATTCCCCGTTCCGTTAGGGACCGGCTGCCACAGCCGGTCATTAACGGAGATCACCTTTGCCATAGCAACGCAGTTAGCGGTGACGTCACCGCTAACCGCGGCTCCGGGAATCACATGAATGGAGCACCGTTGCTATGGTAACGCGTCTGTCAGCGTTACCGCTGTTACCGCTAACAGCCAGCAGCACTGATCACTCACGGAGTGAAGGCTGCACGGGAAGCTGCGTCTTTCCCCATGCAGCAGTGATGGAGCAGAGCTGTATTTGTTGAACGGGAAAGACAGAAGACCATAGATCGTGGAGGGCTGAAAGTAAGTAATAAACATGGAGTCTCTAATGTGTCTGTGTATTTATTTCTATTAAAGTATTTATTCTCTGTGTGGTGTCTTTTTTTTAACCCTTTATTGGAGATTCTTAATGGCCGGGTCAAATGTGCCTGACATTAAGAATCTCTGGCTTAATACTAGCTAGTAAAACAAAGCCAGTATTAACTCATTATTACCCAACAAAGTCACCGTCACCAGGGCTGTTGGAAGAGTTGGATACAGCGCCAGATGATGGCGTTTCTATGAAAGCTCCATTTTCTGGGGCGGCTGCGGACTGCAATTCACAGCAGAGGCACTCAGAAACCTCGAGCTAACCTGTGCTGTGGATTCCAATCCCCAGCTGCCTAGTTGTACCTGGCTGGATACAAAAATGGGGCGAAGCCCACATCATTTGTTTTTTAATTATTTCATGAAATAAGTGAAATAATTAAAAAAAACGGGCTTCCCTATATTTTTGGTTCCCAGCCGGGTACAAATAGGCAACTGGGGGTTGGAGGCAGCCCGTGGCTGCCTGCTGTACCTGGCTAGCATACAAAAATATGGCGAAGCCCACGTCATTTTTTTGGTGGGCAAAAAACTTCTGCATACAGTCCTGGATGGAGGTAGAAAGAGGTTTTTTAAAATCATTGCCCTTGAGGATACAATCACTGCAGTCAAAGAAAAAAAGTTTGTTCGTGATTTAAGGGACTATGAGGATAATAAAATCTACAATTGGCATAATTCCAGGAGATTTTTCCAAGCTGGTCCCAGATCCATATTGAAAAATCATAAAAGACGCAATAATTCTACTTGTGTCAATTTTTCTTCTACGGACTTTGAAACGACTGATGTGGACTCTACAGACTATAATACTGACACGTCCGATAATAATTTTGACACCCCATCCACTTCTTCAAGTGTGTCAAAAAACTTGAAAAACCAGCCGTTTTTTCAAAAAAATCAAAAAAAACAAGGAGGAGCGGCCGCAAACATAGAAAGTCATGTGTACCAACACAATCATTTCACGAGGGGGAAAAAGAAATGAATATTGATAATAATAATTTTTCTGTTATAAATATGTCGGCATGCATTTTAAACAGCAGTGAAATTAGTGTTTTGAAAAGGGGTTTAAATTTTGTTCCCAACAAGAGGTTTGATCTCTTTAAAACAATACTAGATGTTAATAAGTTTATCCGAAAATTAACAGTAAAAAAACACTTCTTTCACGATGAAAATGAGGTTAATGTTCCTAATGTTTCAAATGCATCAGCTGACATTTTTTTCTCTCCTATGTCATTTAAAGAACAAATGGCTTTACAAGATTTGCATGATTTGTCAAGTGATAGTGGTGCCGGACCCAATCCACACTGTGCGGTTTCCCACTTTAATGTTCCTAATCCCAGTTTTTATCCCATACCTTCGAGGTGTGATCAGATGACTGATTTCCAGAACATAGTTGAAAAGGAATTAACTGCTCTTTCTCATTTACAAGAACCTATGGTTCAAAATTTGTCTAAGACTGAGAAGGATGCGATTATTTCCTTGCAAAAAAACTCTAACATCATAATAAAAAATTCTGACAAGGGGGGGGCAGTCGTAGTTTTGGATACTGGACTTTATGAAAGGGAGGTATTGACTATGTTACAGGATTGTGATACCTACAGGAGAGTCGATCATGACCCCTCTGCAGATATAAAAAAATCCTTGGAAAAAATTCTAGAAGAAGGCTTACATTTGGGTTTAATTGATGAAAAATTGAGAGATTATCTTAATGCATCTTATTGTTTAATACCATTATTGCATGCCTTACCCAAGTCACATAAAAACCAATTTCCCCCAAAAATGAGACCAATTGTCTCAGGTATTGATTCTTATACTGAACATCTAGCAGAGTGGTTGGATAACCACCTTCAATTTCTTCCTAAAATGTCTCCTGGCTATGTCCTGGATAGCAAACATGTGTTGAATATTATTTCTCAGATGAAATGGCAGGATAATTTTAGTTGGTTAACTTGTGATGTGCAATCATTGTATACATCCATTCCACATTCTCTTGCCATTTTAGCGTTGAAAGATTTGCTCAAAAAATATTCTGACTACTCACTTGAATTACAGGACTATTTGATTGACGTAACTGAGTTTTTACTCAAAAACAACTATTTTACCTTTTTAAATAAAGGATATATTCAGTTACAGGGATGTTCAATGGGCGCACGGTTTTCCCCCTCTCTAGCAGGCATATTTATGTTTTGGTGGGAAGAACAATATATTTTTAATCAGTGCAATCCTTTTTTCTCGGATATAGCATTATATCTGAGATTTATAGATGATGTACTTATTGTATGGCAAAATCCAAACAAAAAAATTGAGGATTTCATATCATACATTAATAATAATGCCCATAATCTTTTTTTCACTTTTTTTCATGATGTATCAAAAATTAATTTTTTGGATATACAATTCCATGGGAAGGGTGACAATGGAGAAATTAATTGTAGTCTTTATAGAAAACCCATATCAGGCAACTCACTATTAAATGCGGGAAGTTGCCATCCAAAGCATGTTATAAATAACATCCCTACAGGTGAATATGTCCGTGCTAGGAGATGTTGCAACACCCAAAATGGTTTTGAGGTAGAATGCAGCACTATTGAAAAAAGGTTTTTGGCAAGAGGGTATAAAATGACAAATCTCCAGAAAGCCAAAACCAAGGCAATCAAAGTGAGTAGGTCACAATATTTGGACATGAATAAAACCAGAGATAATCCCCAGAAAGAATTGTCAGTTGTTTTTTCAACAACATACAGTAAAAATTATTATGATGTAATCAAAATTATCAAAAAATATTTACCCATTTTATCTACAGATGACACATTACACAAAATCTTAAAAAATGGAGTTAAATTTGTTTCAAAAAGGAACACTACATTGGGATCCATGTTATCACCTAGTGATCATATGAATAGGTGCGGTTCCACTAAAAAAGAAAAAAACACTGGCAATTGGTTACCCAGCACAGGCTCTTTCAAATGTGGCCACAGATCGTGTGGACTATGCGGTTATATGTCAAATGTGAAGGAATTTTCTTCATTTACAGATAAAAAAACGTATAAAATAATGTCACTCATAAACTGCAGTTCAGACCATGTGGTTTATTTAATATCGTGTACTATTTGCCAGTTACAATATATAGGCAGCACTTGTCGTTCTCTCAGACAGAGGATATCTGAACACATTTATGATGTTAATAATGCCACCACCAGAAAATTATCAGGAGCGTCTCAACATTTTCGCGACGCACATGCAGGTAATTTAACAGGCATGAAAGTCAATGCCATTGAAAAAATTCAACTACCTAGAAGGGGTGGAAATTTGAAAGATATCCTCTTTCAGAGAGAAATAAAATGGATGTTTTTAATGGGCACAAGATTTCCGAAAGGTTTAAATAAAAGAAATGAATTGATGTTTGCATATTAATCTGGCTAAAAAAATACTTTGTATATATATAAGTGTTATAAGCATTATATGGAGTGATATAACTCAAGGGGTTAATGTTTTTGTAATTGTCTTGCTCTCTCCTTGCATTTGATCACATGTTTGGGTTCAGCCCTTTTTAAACAGTTCTGTGACTAGATGGTTTAGAGACTGAATAAGAACTGGATGTTCGAAACGCGTCCTCTCTGACATGGGCTTGACCACCATAGCATGGACTTTTTAATGATAAGAAAATAAAGGAAGTTTTATTTTAAAGAACAAAATGCCTGGAGTTTTGTGATGGTGAAATCCTCTAACCAATTTCAGTCCTGGATGGAGTATGCTGAGCCTTGTAGTTCTGCAGCTGCTGTCTGCTCTCCTGCATACACTAGTGAATGGAGCATGCTGAGCCTTGTCGTTCTGCAGCTGCTGTCTGCTCTCCTCCATACAGACAGACAGCAGCTGCAGAACTGCAAGGCTCAGCATACTCCATCCAGGACTGTATGCAGGAGGTTTTTGCCCCCTGAAAAAATTATGTGGGCTTCGCCATATTTTTTTATGCTAGCCAAGTACAGCAGGCAAGTACGGCTGCCCCCAACCCCCAGTTGCCTATTTGTACCCGGCTGGGTACCAAAAATAAAGGGAAGCTCTTTTTTATTATTTCATGAATTTCATTAAATAATTAGAAAACAAATGACGTAGGCTTCGCCCCATTTTTGTGTCCAGTCAGGTACAACTAGGCAGCTGGGGATTGGAATCCGCAGCACAGGTTGGCCTGAGCTTTCTGGGCCCCACTGCTGCGAATTTCAGTCTGCAGCCGCCTCATAAAATGGCACTTTCATAGAAGCGCCATCTTCTGGCGCTGTATCCAACTCTTCCAGCTCCTGCCTGCTGTACCTGGCTAGAATACAAAAATATGGCAAAGCTCACGTCCTTTTTTTGTAGTTTTTTGGCAAAAAAAATAAAAAATGCTTCCCTGGATTTTCTATTGCCAGTGAAGGTAACACCAAGCAGTGGGGGTTAGCAGCCAGTAGCTGCTTGGATTACCCTTAGCTAGCAATACAAAAAATGCAGCGGGAGCCCATATATTATTTTTTAATTATTTATTTAAATAACTAAAAACAAAATGTTCTTCCCTGTATTTTGATTGCTGGACATCACAGTGCTGTAAAAATAAATCTTTAAAAAAATGACGTAGCGCTTCGCGGTATTTTTGATTCTCAGCGCAGATAAAGCAGACAGCTATGGGTTGCCACCCACATCTGCCTGCCGTTACTTTGGTTGGCAATCAAAATACAGGGAAGCCCATTAATTTTTTCTATTTAAAAAATAGTTAAAAAAAAAATGACGTTGGGTCCCCCCATTTTTGATAGCCAGCTAGGGTAGAGCAGATGGCTGTAGCCTGAAAACCACAGCTGGCAGCTTTACCGTGGTTGGGGATCCAATATGGAGGTCCCCCAAGCCTGTTTTTTTATAATTATTTTATAAATATTAATTACACAAAAAAAGTAGGGTCCCCCTCAAATTGGATCACCAGCCAAGGTAAAGCGGACAGCTGTGGTCTGGTATTCTCAGGGTGGGAAGGTCCATAGTTATTGGGCCTTCACAGCCTAAAAATAGCAGGCCGCAGGCACCCCAGACGTGGCGCATCCACTAGATGCGCCAATCCTGGCGCTTCACCCCAGCTCATCCCGTGCCCTGGTGCAGTGGCAAACGGGGTAATAAATCGGGTTGATACTAGCTGTAAAGTCACCTGAGATCAAGCCCAGCAGTTTGTAATGTCATGGCGTTTATTAGATACCCAACATCATAAACTGTCAGTGCTAACAAAAAAAATCGACAAAAGAAATTTATCTGAAAAAACAGTCCCCAAAACATTCCCTCTTTCACCAATTTATTGTAAGAAAAAAATAAGGAGGTCCCACGACGACTCTGGACCGTCTAGAATATGGGAGGAGACACTCAGGGAACGTATCCCCCATTTTCTAGGAGTGCAGACCCTTCATGTGAGGAGTGTGGGAGCAATGAATCGGCACTCACTCTCCCCGGGTCCACAGCAGCAAAGTCCATGTCGTAATGGTTGCTACCAAAGCTGCAATGCCCTGCTCATGAGGTAAGGGCATGCCTAATCAGGAGAACTATTCTACATTTCCAAATATTGGTAGTTGCTGATATTATTGCTATTCCACCTACTATATATTGGGGATAGGATCTTGGAGATGGAATACCCCTTTAAGTCCAGTTATCCAGCTGAATGAATACTTAACAACAGAGCTCGCTATTTAGATGTGTTTTCTTGTGGCGTATAACGGACTCTCATATTTGGTAGTCGTTCAGCAGGTAAACTATAAAAGCAAATCCCTCCATTTGGAAATGTAGTATAGCTCTCCTGATCAATTATGTTCCTTACCTCATGAGCAGGGCATTGCAGTAATAATAATAATTTATATAGCGTTATTAATTCCATAGCGCTGTATGTCTTTGGAGTGTGGGAGGAAACTGGAGCACCCGGAGGAAACCCATGCAAACACGGGGAGAACATACGAACTCTTTGCAGATGGTGTCCTTGGTGGGAATTGAACCCAGGACCTCAGCGCGGCAAGACTGCAGTGCTAACCACTGAGCCACCGTGCCGCCCATTTAGCTTACAGATGCATAACCAACACTCACTGTGTCTGAGCAAAGAAAGTTGAGCTAACAGCCGCTCTGTGCATGCGGCAGTGTCTATTGTGAAGGAAAGGGCCGTGGGGGATGAACGCTGCACAGGTACCGTGGGACACCGGGTAACACTGGTGGGGTTATAGGGGGTGACCTGGCAGGGCCTGGGGAGGAGTTTTCTGTCGCATGTGTCATGGCACATGCGACAGAAATCAGAGGTGTAGGGTGAATGCGGCCAGCGCGCTGCTGTGCGCGCGGCCATCTTGGATTTCTGGAAGGGCATCAGGGGGGGCACTTTGGCGACACCGGGGGACCGGAGGGGACCGGGGAAGAGATTTATCCTGTTTGTTCCTGCCAGATGGGAGATAAATAATTTTTTACCGACACTGTCATTTACTGTAACGTGATCATCGGTATACGGTGTATACCTCTGATCATGTGAGCGGGGACCGGAAAAACCGTCCTGAATCATGATCTCCAGGGTCTAGGCTAACCCTGAAACCCCGGAGATTTTCTGACGCTGGGGGGCGCTATTCACTTATTTCTGCCTGCTGTTTATAAATGGCAGATCAGAATAAGGCTACATTAACACGACCGATCCATTTTTGCGGTCTGCAAAAAACAGTCCGTTTTTTTTTTCACGGGTGCATCCATGTGGCATAGTTTCCGTTCCTTAGACGGTCCGTATGTTATCTGTTTGTCATCCGTGTGCCTTCCGTTTTTTTTGTGTACTGCAAAAAAACTGAAGGAGGGAAAATACAGAAATTTACCCAGGATCCATAGCTTCTACCTACATGAGACGGTCACATGTTCACTCCAGTGCCATTTTCTACTGCTTTTCACAGCGTAGAGCGCTCTGGTGATTTTCTTGTGCTTGTACACTTCATATCAGTCTTTTCTGTCATTATAATGGCAGAAAGACACATAATGTCCCACTCTCCTGCATTTTGTAATTTTGCACCCTTTGCTGAGCTTTGTATTTAGCCAAAAAAATGACGTGGGGTTTCCCCCTATTTTTGTAGCCAGCTAGGATAAAGCAGACGGCTGCAGCCTGCAGACCACAGCTGGCAGCTTCACCTTGGCTGGTAATCCAAAACTGAGGGCACCCCACGCTGTTATTTTAAATGAAATAAATAATTAAAAAAAAGAACCACGCAGGGATCCCCCCAAAATTGGATCACCAGCCAAGGTAAAGCAGACAGCTGGGGTCTGATATTCTCAGACTAGGGAGGTCCATGGTTATTGGATTCTCCCCAGCCTAAAAATAGCAGGCCGCAGCTGCCCCAGAAGTGGCGCATCCATTAGATGCGCCAATCCTGGTGCTTCGTCCCAGCTCATCCCGTGCCCTGGTGCGGTGGCAAACAAGGTAATATATGGGGTTAATACCAGATGTGTAATGTCACCTGGCATCAAGCCCTGGGGTTGGTGAGGTCAGGCGTCTATCAGATACCCGACATCACCAACCAAGTCAGTAATAAAAAAAAATAGACGACAAACACATTTTTATTTGAAAAAACACTCCCCAATACATTCCCTCTTTAACCAATTTATTAGAAAGAAAAACAAATCCAGGTCTGGTATAATCCAAGGGGTTGCCATGACGATCCACACTGTCCCAGTCAATGAAGAGCAGGATGTTCCCCATTGGCTGGAAGAGCAGTGCAGTGACCTGAGCTAACATCAATGGGTCAGCCCAGGTCACTGCAGGGGATGACAAGTGCTGCTGTCAGCGAGGTACATTACCTCCGCTGATCTCCTGCACACTGACTTCAATCATCTTCACAGCCAAGTATCGCGAGCGGCCCGTGACGTCACCGCTAATCAGTCTCGGGTTGGAAGTGAGAGAAGGTGATGTGACAAGTGGCGGCCATGGAGGACAGTGACAGCGCTGAGGTCGGGAGGGCGGGACTTCATCACCGCAGGTAAGCCGAGCGGGACCATGTGTGCAGAATGCGAGGTGGGTGGAGCCTAGCGGGATAATGTGTGCAGAGTGCCAGGTGTGCAGATTGCCAGGTGGGTGGAGCCTAGCGGGATAATGTGTGCAGAGTGTCAGGTGGGCGGAGCCTAGCGGGGTAATGTGTGCAGAGTGCCAGGTGGGCGGAGCCTAGCGGGACCATGTGTGCAGAGTGTCAGGTGGGCGGAGCCTAGCGGGGTAATGTGTGCAGAGTGTCAGGTGGGCGGAGCCTAGCGGGGTAATGTGTGCAGAGTGCCAGGTGGGTGGAGCCTAATGGGTTAATGTGTGCAGAGTGCCAGGTGTGCAGAGTGCCAGGTAGGCGGAGCTTAGCGGGGTAATGTATGCAGAGTGCCAGGTGGGCGGAGCCTAGCAGGGCCATGTGTGCAGAGTGTCAGGTGGGCGGAGCCTAGCGGGGTAATGTGTGCAGAGTGCCAGGTGGGCGGAGCCTAGCGGGACCATGTGTGCAGAGTGCCAGGTGGGCGGAGCCTAGCGGGGTAATGTGTGCAAAGTGCCAGGTGGGCGGAGCCTAGCGGGGTAATGTGTGCAGAGTGCCAGGTGGGCGGAGCCTAGCGGGGTAATGTGTGCAGAGTGCCAGGTGGGCAGAGCCTAGCGGGACCATGTGTGCAGAGTGTCAGGTGGGCAGAGCCTAGCGGGACCATGTGTGCAGACTGCCAGGTGGGCGGAGCCATGTGTGCTTGTGGCGGAGTGCGAAGTGTGTGGAGCCTAGTGGGGTCATGTGGCGCTGAGGACGTCAGTGTCGTGGACTGCATGGCTGGGGACAGGTGAGTGTGAGGGTGTGTGTGTGTGTGTGTATGTATGTGTACATGCTGCGTGCAGGAGTGGGGCGGAGCGAGCTGAGCGAGGAAGTGTCGGCTTCCTGCACACGTAACTAGGATAAATATCGGGTTAATAACCAAAGCGCTTTGCTTGGATACCCGATGTTTTTCTTGGTTACCAGCTTCTGGCAGGCTGCCAGCGATGTCTCCATGCACACTGTAGCTGTAAAAAGCCCTGATTTTTGCTGCTAGAACCGTTCTCGAACGTAACTAGAACTATCAAACTTTAGCTCGAGTTCTAGTTCGATCTAGAACACCCCCCAAAATCACTCGAACCGCGAACTGGAGAACCAAGAACCGCGAACCGCGCTCAACTCTACTGCACAGACACTCCTGGTCTGTACTCACTGTAGCTTGGGAGCAGACCTCTGATTCCTAGCCTACAGTGTGACTGAACAGCTCTGCAGACTCAGCCATTTCTGTTACACCATACTCTGCAGGGTGAGTGGAGACTTGAGAGCTGGGAGAAAGCAAGTGTGTGGCGCCCGTGACCTAGTCAGGCACCACTGAGTACTGCACCCATGCTGGGGGCAGTACAATACAGGTAAACCAGAAGGCTGACCGAGGTGTGATTACACAGGCGCATAGTAATCAGGTCTCCCACATCTACCTTTGATAGCGACCCCTGGGGAATCCAGGAGAGGGCGTGGCCTCCATGTCCACTCAGGGGGTGTGGTAGAGAGCCTGGTTACTAGGATGCATAGGCAGGCACAGAGGGGAGGGAGTAGTGAGCCAGTTAGTGAGTTCAACTCAGGGAGAGGAGACGCAAGAAGCTGACCCTGGAGCCTGGCGCGATCTGACAACTTACGTGCAGTGGCTACTGACGGGGGAAATCAGTCACCTGGTATTGCCACCCAAAATCCACCTAAGGCTAGGGAGAGCAAATGGGTGGCTGAGTACGGGGACTGGCAGGGAGGTACCAGGCCACACGGGGTTACAGGTCCCAGTGCAGAGATTAATTTAGTTTTTCCTGTCAAACCTGCTGGAGGGGGCATTTCAGACCCTCACCATTACACCAGAGTCCACAGCCATGTAGCAAAGAGAGGGCCCATAGCTCACAGGAGGCAAGTAGCCGGAGTGACCTGGTCCAGGCTACAAGCAAATGGGCCGAAACGAGGGGAGAATAGGCAGTAGCAACTTCCCTGGGTGACCCCAGCAGGACTACAAGTCGGGGTCACCCCATAAACGCCAGGGCTAGGAAGTTGTGTTGGTAGTCACCCTCAAAAGTCAGCCTGACGGAGTGCCTAGTTTCCTCTGGTTCATCCCAGCTACGCCCGGGTACTCACCCTGCCATCAATTGTGAGTAAAAACCCTGAAAGACTGTCTGGACCGTGCCTGAGTCATTCTGCTACTTGTTGTTCCACACACACTCCAACTGGACCCTGGGGCCTGCCTCACTCTCGGGAGGCCACGACACCCAGCTTCACACAACACCAGCCGCAGGCATCCCCTAGCCTTCAGTGACGGTCCCCTGACCGCAATACCGAGAATGGCATCACGAAAATCCAAAGAAGATAACCTACCTGTGACCAGACCATCCCAAGTGGAGTCCCTAAAGGTAATGCGACACAAAACCTGTGGGGCTTCACAATTGCGATTGGGATGACAACTCAGAGGAATGTTGTTTTTTGGATTTTGAAGTTGAGGTGGAAGAGAGGCGACTTGTTGTAGCACTTGAGATCCATTCAAGCATGTGTTTTTTTCTGCATCGTCTACCTTTGTTTCAGTTGTTTTGTTCCGTAAAAAAGAGAGCACATCGGATTGTCCACGGAAAGTAGTAGACATCTTACTTTTGCTGGAAGATGGCCTATCTTCAGCAGATGTTAATGTACCTTTTCCACCTTCCCCACGGACACAAACTTTTTTTCCTTTTCCAACATGCCTGTTCCCCTTTCCACCAGCATCTGTCCTTGTGCCACTCATTTTGTTAGCAACAAGATTGGCCACTTAAAATGTGGTAACAAAAATTGAGAGGTTGTGTAGATTGCAGAGGTGGTCTAGCTTTATTGACAGCTGAAAAACCAACACTGACTATCCTTGACAATGCAACTATGGCACTAAAACTGACAGCGCTGTTTGCTATAAAAATAGCGTAGCAAAAATGGGCAGGAGGGTAGAAGGCTGAGGTGGTGGAACTTGCTTTGCACCAGTAGGACACTAATTTAGTATAGCAGACACTTTTTGGATGCCATTAAGTTTCAGCACTGTTAGCTATAAAAATAGCGTAGCAAAAATGTGCAGGAGGGTAGAAGGCTGAGGTGGTGGAACTTGCTTGGCACCAGTGGGACACTAATTTAGTATTGCAGACACTTTTTGGATGCCACTAAGTTTCAGCACTGTTTTCTATAAAAATAGTGTAACAAAAATGGGCAGGAGGGTAGAAGGCAGAGGTGGTGGAACTTGCTTGGCACCAGTGGGACACTAATTTAATATAGCAGACACTTTTTGGATGCCACTAGGTTTCAGCACTGTTTGCTATAAAAATAGTGTAGCAAAAATGTGCAGGAGGGTAGAAGGCAGAGGTGGTGCAACTTGCTTTGCACCAGTGGGACACTAATTTAATATAGCAGACACTTTTTGGATGCCACTAAGTTTCAGCACTGTTTGCTATAAAAATAGCGTAGCAAAAATGGGCAGGAGGGTAGAAGGCTGAGGTGGTGGAACTTGCTTGGCACCAGTGGGACACTAATTTAGTATTGCAGACACTTTTTGGATGCCACTAAGTTTCAGCACTGTTTTCTATAAAAATAGTGTAACAAAAATGGGCAGGAGGGTGGAAGGCAGAGGCGGTGGAACTTGCTTGGCACCAGTGGGACACTAATTTAGTATAGCAGACACTTTTTGGATGCCACTAAGTTTCAGCACTGTTTGCTATAAAAATAGCGTAGCAAAAGTGGGCAGGTGGGTACAGTGGCCGGGTTCTGTGGGTACTAGGACAGGAAAGGAAGCCTCACTTTCTGTCTCTCCTAATGATGAAATGTAGCAAGGAATTCCCTGAGCTGAGGTACACAGACGCTGTTATCTATAGCTGTATACAGCGTTTGCACGGACCTGCCTAGCAGCTATGGCTGTGAGCGCCTGGAAATCAGCCATGAAAAGGGCTGAAATAAACAGCAGTCCCTAATAGAGATGAGCGAACCGGTCCCGGTTCGGCTCGAGGCGGTTCGCCGAACGGGGGGTCTGGCTCGAGTTCGGCTCGTCGAACGTTCGACGAACCGAACTCGAGCCCATAGGAAACAATGGCAGGCAATCACAAACACAGTAAAACACCTAGAAAACACCCTGAAAGGTGTCCAAAAGGTGACAAACAACTCACAACATAACACAAACACATGGGAAAGTGACAAGGACATATACTCATGTGAAAACAAAACAGCTGGACAAGGAAAAAGAGGGAGACACACAGATATATGAGTATATGCAAAGAAACATCGATTCCATTATTGTGCAACTTGAGCCCTGCTCATTTTAGGCTTCCAATCTGGATAAATTGCCTGAGCTCGCCACGTACGCCTTGAGGATCTTGTCGTGTCCTGCAGCCAGCGTTCTCTCGGAACCTGTCTTCAGTGCTGCTGGGGGTCTGCTGGCAGATAAGCACACGTGTCTGTCCACTGACAATGTGGACCTGGCTCTCAGAGGACTTTTCTTCCCCTGGGTCAGCCAGGGGAGGCGAAAGGCACGCGTATTTTTGAGAGTGCTTCATGCAAAGCATCTTTTTCTTTGTCAAAAGGGGGGCTCAACCGATGCCAGTCAAGTGGGGTGTGTGTGGCCCAGTTAGTGGCAACGAGGGAGACTGTGGTTGGAGTCCCCTCGCTGTGTCTCTAAAAGAACCAAGATGAACAAGTCATGGCTCTCAGAGGACTTTTCTTCCCCTGGGTCAGCCAGGGGACGGGAAAGGCACGCGTATTTTTGAGAGTGCTTCATGCAAAGCATCTTTTTCTTTTTCAAAAGGGGGCTCAACCGATGCCAGTCAAGTGGGGTGTGTGTGGCCCAGTTAGTGGCAACGAGGGAGACTGTGGTTGGAGTCCCCTCGCTGTGTCTCTAAAAGAACCAAGATGAACAAGTCATGGCTCTCAGAGGACTTTTCTTCCCCTGGGTCAGCCAGGGGACGGGAAAGGCACGCGTATTTTTGAGAGTGCTTCATGCAAAGCATCTTTTTCTTTTTCAAAAGGGGGCTCAACCGATGCCAGTCAAGTGGGGTGTGTGTGGCCCAGTTAGTGGCAACGAGGGAGACTGTGGTTGGAGTCCCCTCGCTGTGTCTCTAAAAGAACCAAGATGAACAAGTCATGGCTCTCAGAGGACTTTTCTTCCCCTGGGTCAGCCAGGGGACGGGAAAGGCACGCGTATTTTTGAGAGTGCTTCATGCAAAGCATCTTTTTCTTTTTCAAAAGGGGGCTCAACCGATGCCAGTCAAGTGGGGTGTGTGTGGCCCAGTTAGTGGCAACGAGGGAGACTGTGGTTGGAGTCCCCTCGCTGTGTCTCTAAAAGAACCAAGATGAACAAGTCATGGCTCTCAGAGGACTTTTCTTCCCCTGGGTCAGCCAGGGGACGGGAAAGGCACGCGTATTTTTGAGAGTGCTTCATGCAAAGCATCTTTTTCTTTTTCAAAAGGGGGCTCAACCGATGCCAGTCAAGTGGGGTGTGTGTGGCCCAGTTAGTGGCAACGAGGGAGACTGTGGTTGGAGTCCCCTCGCTGTGTTTTACATGCTTTTAGAAGGGCATGAAATGGCTTGGAGGTTGACTTTCATCATATGCAAACTGTTGGCTACCAAAATGCTGCCTTTCCAACAACTGTGGTTATAGGCAATGAGGAACATACTGATGAAGATGAGACGCAGATACCCGATTGGGATGACAACTTAAATATTCGGTCAGGGCAAGAAGAAACTCGGTCTGAGGGGTAGGGGAGTGCAAACACAACAATTGATGATTAAGTTCTAGATCACACCTACTGTCAACCCACAGTCAGACACTCGAGGAGGTCAACAGAGGCGGTGGAGGAGGATGCAACCGACGTCGAAGTAACCTGGCGCCTTCCTGGACACAGTCGGAGCACTGGTAGCACGTCTACAACTGCATCCTCAGCCACCACTCTGCCTCTGAGCATTATTCGGGGTGGATCAACAGGTCGCATGGCCTCTAAGCCTTGCCTAGCCAGGTCCTTTTTTGACATAGAAAAAGATCGCCCAAATTATGTGATCTGTAAAATTTGTCATGGTTCTCTTAGTAGAGGTCAAAACCTCAGCAGTTTGACAACTTCTTCCATGAATCGTCACATGAATAAATATCATATGGCCCGATGGGAAGCTCACCGTGCTGCAATGCGGCCTAGCGGAGCGAACCATCCACCGCCTGCCCCTTCCAGTGCATCCGCGCGCTCGTCATCTTCTAGGACTGTGGGGACAGCTGTCACACCTGTTTTTCCACCCACAACTTCCACCACTGTAACCGCAACAGGCAGTTTGCTTGGTAGGTCGTCAGTTGGTTTGGAAGGGGAAACAAGTGAGTGTGTACAGCTCTCTCAGACATCGATAGCACCAACTTTGGATGAAGGCAACATCATGTCTCCGCCTGCACTTTCCTCACAAAGCTGCATTTTTCCAGGGACACCCGACTCAACACCGTCTACACACAGCAGCCAGATCTCTGTCCCTCAGATGTGGTCAAATAAAAGGCCACTTCCTGCGACCCATGACAAAGCGAAGAGGTTGACTCTATCCCTCTGTAAGCTGTTGACTACAGAAATGCTGCCTTTCCGCCTAGTGGACACACAGGATTTTAGAGACCTTATGTCTGTCGCTGTGCCCCAGTACCAGATGCCTAGTCACCACTACTTCTCTAAGAAAGGTGTGCCCGCGCTACACCAGCATGTCGCACACAACATCACCGCTTCCTTGAGAAACTCTGTGTGTGAACGGGTGCATTTCACCACCGATACTTGGACCAGTAAGCATGGACAGGGACGTTACATGTCGCTGACTGGCCACTGGGTAACTATGGTGATAGATGGTGAAGGGTCTGCTGCACAAGTCTTGCCGTCCCCACGACTTGTGTGTCAATCCTCTGTCTGTCCAAGTTCCGCCACTGCTTCTGCATCCTCCACCTCATCTGGGTCCTCCACCTCCGCCCCAAGCCTGCCTGGTCAGGCCACCAGCGTTCTCACTGCGCAGAAGGAATCACGCACCCCTCATTACTATGCTGGTAGCAGAGCGCAACGGCATCAGGCGGTCTTTAGCTTGACATGTCTTTGAAATAGGAGTCACACAGCGACTGAGTTGTGGGCAGCTCTGGAGACTGATTTTGATAAATGGTTGTCTCCACTCAACCTGCAGCCTGGTAAGGCCGTGTGCGACAATGCTGCAAACCTGGGTGCGGCCCTTCGCCTGGGCAAGGTGACACACGTGCCTTGTATGGCTCACGTGTTTAACCTTGTTGTCCAGCAATTTTTAACACACTATCCCGGCCTAGATGGCCTTCTGACCAGGGCACGGAAACTGTCTGCAGTGCTCACTTCCGCCGTTCAACCGCCGCACCTGAGCGACTTGCATCGCTCCAGAAGTCTTTCGGCCTGCCGGTTCATCGCCTGAAATGCGATGTGGCGACACGCTGGAATTCAACTCTCCACATGTTACAGCGACTGTGGCAGCACCGGCGAGCCCTGGTGCAATACGTCATGATGTATAGCCTGGGCCAACGAGATGCAGAAGTGGGGCAGATCACCCTGATGGAGTGATCTCAGATCAAGGACCTATGCACCCTTCTGCACAGTTTCGACATGGCGACGAATATGTTTAGCGCTGACAATGCCATTATCAGCATGACGATTACAGTCATTTACATGCTGGAGCACACGCTAAACACTATTCGTAGTCAGGGGGTGGGACAACAGGAAGGGGAGGAACTACAGGAGGATTCATATGCGCAAGACACAACAACATCACCAAGGTCCAGACGTTCATCATCACCAACGCGGCAGGCATGGGACCATGGGGGACAGGGATCAACAAGGGCGCATGGTAGCAGGTGAGATGTTGAGGAAGGTGCAGGAGGACATGAAGATATGGAGGACGAACTGTCCATGGACATGGAAGACTCAGCAGATGAGGGGGACCTTGGTCAAATTTCAGTTGAAAGAGGTTGGGGGGAGATGACAGAGGAAGAAAGAACGGTTAGCACCTCTATGCCACAAACACAGCGTGGACTTGGTGCGCATGGCTGCGCAAGACACATGAGTGCCTTCTTGTTGCACTACCTCCAACATGACCCTCGTATTGTCAAAATTAGAAGTGATGATGACTACTGGCTTGCCACACTATTAGATCCCCGGGACAAGTCCAAATTTTGTGACATAATTCCACCCATAGAAAGGGACGCACGTATGCAGGAGTATCAGCAGAAGCTGTTACTCGATCTTAGCTCGGCTTTTCCACCAAACAACCGTGCAGGTGAAGGGAGTGATTCTCCCAGTTGTAACTTGACAAACATGGGACGGCCTCGTCATCTTCAACAGTCTACCCGTACCAGTAGGACCGTATCTGGTGCTGGTAACAGCAATTTTATGGAATCTTTTCATAATTTTTTTAGACCCTCCTTTGCAAGGCCACCAGAGACAACAAGTCTGACACATAGTCAACGGATGGAGAGGATGATACAGGAGTATCTCCAAATGAACATCGATGCAATGACTTTGCAAATGGAGCCTTGCTCCTTTTGTGCTTCAAATCTAGAAAAATGTCAAGAGCTCTCCAGTTACGCCTCGAAGATTTTGTCGTGTCCAGCTGCCAGCGTTGTCTCTGAACGTGTCTTCAGTGCTGCTGGGTGTGTGCTGACAGATAAGCGCACGCGTCTGTCCAGTGACAATGTGGACAGACTGACGTTCATCAAAATGAACAAGTCATGGATCCAGAAGGAATTTACTACCCCTGTGTCATCCTGGGGAGAGTAAATGCTTGTGGATTTGGAATGTGCTTGATGCAAATCAAAACATCCTGTTTGCAACTAGGGCACAAGTGCTGCCACTGATAAGGTGTCTGTGTGGGGCCCAATTTTTGGAAAAAAAGGGAGACTCCGCTTGGAGTAACCCTTGCTTGCTGTGTTTTTTAAAAATGATACAAGATGAACAGATCTGAAGGCAAGATGAAGCCAACATCATGTCTCCGCCTGCACTTTTCTCACAAACCTGCATTTTTCCAGGGACACCCTACTCAACACCGTCTACAGACAGCAGCCAGATCTCTGTCCCTCAGATGTGGTCAAATAAAAGGCCACTTACTGCGACCCATGACAAAGCTAAGTGGTTGACTCTATCCCTCTGTAAGCTGTTGGCTACCGAAATGCTGCCTTTACGCGTAGTGGACACACAGGATTTTACAGACCTTATGTCTGTCGCTGTGCCCCAGTACCAGATGCCCAATCACCACTGCTTCTCCAAGAAAAGCATGCCCGCGCTACACCGGCATGTCGCACACAACATCACCACTTCCTTGAGAAAATCTGTGTGCGACAGGGTGCATTTCAACACAGATACTTGGACCAGTAAGCATAGACAGGGTCATTACATGTCACTGACTGGGCACTGGCAAACTATGGTGAGAGATGGAGAAGGGTCTGCTGTACAAGTCTTGCCGTCCCCACGAGTTGTTTCAATCCTTGTTCTGTATGTAGAAGTTAATACACTGCTTCTGCCTCTTCAACCTCGTGTGGGTCCTCTACCTTTGCGCAAACCCTGTGTGGTCAGGCCACCCTTCCTTGCAACTGCGCACAAGGACTACCACACACCTCCTTACTATGCTGGCAGCAGAGCTCAATGCCATCAGGCGGTCAAAGTTTTACTTTGAAATGTATGGGAAATGTGAGTCACACCGCTATTACAGAGAATAGTAGTCAGGCAGGGTCAAAACATTAATTGAGGAACAGGAACAGAATGGGACGGCCAGGACTTAATCAGAAAACAAGCAGAGGTGAAATGCGTATCGGCCAACAAGGTACATAAACAGCAAGCAGGAAAAGTAGTCAGGTAACAAGCACACAAAATCATAAAACTGAACTGGGGGTAAAATTAACCAGAGGTTCATAGCTATGTCTGGCAGTGGTCTGCAGACAGGATGGGCATAAAAAAGGGTGTGGTGTCTTCCCATTGGTTGTAGCTGAATGATGGTATTTCATCTGTGAGATACCCACCAGCTACATTCAGCCAGAGATTCTGCATCTGTCAAGGTAATGCAGCCCAGTGGGTGAGCATAACCTGCGTCCACCTGCGCCGCTGGCATCGACTACTCTCCCATCATCAGCACTATTCATGAAAGGAACACGTTGTCACCTGGCGACCGGAGTACAAATTGACGGAGCGGACTCCGTTGGTGACTTAACAGCCGTGTGCGGCAATGATGCAAACCTGGCTGCGGGCCATCCTCAGGGCAATGTGACACACGTGCCTTTTATGGCTCACGTGTTGATCCGAATTCTCCAGCAATTTTTAAAACACCATCACGGCCTACATGGCCTTGTGCAGCGGGCACGCTCGCTATGTGCTCACTTCCATCGTGCGCACACAGCAGCTCAACAACTTTCATCACTCCGGAAGTCTTAGGGTCTGGCAGTTAAACGCCGGAAATGCGATGTTCCGACACGCAGGAATTGGAATCTGCACATGTTGCAGCGTGTGTGGCAGCACCGCAGAGCCCTGCTGAAATACGGTAAGACATATAGCCTGGGATAAGTTGATCCAGAGGTGGTGCAGATCACGCTGCTGGAGTGGTGTCAGATCAAGGACCTATGCACCCTGCTACACAGTTTTGAAATGTCGACGAAGATGTTTAGCACTGGCAATGTCATTCTCAGCGTGACAATTCTGGTCATCTACATGATGGAGCACACTGTAATTATTATTCGGAGTCAGGTGTTGGGACAAGAGGAAGGGGAGGAAGTACAGGAGGAGTCATATGCGGAAGGGATAACAAGATCTACGAGGTCCAGATGGTCAGCGGCACCTATGCGGCAGTCATGGTGAGGGAGAGGGATTAACAAGGGCGCATAGTATCAGCAAAAAGTGTTGATGAAAGTGCAGGAGCCCATGAAGAAATGGAGGACGAACTGGCGATGGGCATGGAAGACTCAGCAGATGAGTGAGAGCTTGCTCACATTTCGGTTGTGCGAGGTTGTGGGTAGAGGGCAGAGGAAGGATGCACGATTCTCACCTCTCTGCCACCAACACACCAAGGACTTGGTCCTCCTGGATGCACAAGACACATGAGCGCCTTCTTGCTGCACTACCTACATGACCCTCGGATTGTATGAATTTGAAGTAATCCTGAATACTGGGTTGCCACACTGTTAGATCCCCGGTACAAGACAAAATTTGGCGAACTAATTCCTGCCATAGAAATAGACGCACGTATACAGGAGTATCTGCAGAATGTGGTACGCAATCTTAGATCTACTTTTCCACTAAACACCAGTGCTGCACAGAGTGAATCTCAACACTTTGTCATGGATAGGAGGAAATGGTCTTTTACTTGTCCACATCGGAGGGACCGAGGGATGGCTGCTGTGCTGAGATGGCGTTGAGTACGGTGTCCCTGCACAGTTGCACTTTTGGTCATATCCCAAAATGAGTTGAAAAAGGACAGATGCTGTTGGAAAGGGGAACAGGTGTGTTGGAAAGGGGAAAAAAATTTTGGTCCGTGGATTTGGTGGTTAAACAACTGTAACATTTGCTGAAGAAACAACATCTGTTACAGTGGGACTGGCAGATTTGGATAAAGTGGTATATAATCTGTGACCGCTATATAACAAAAATTAATAAGAAAAGAAAGAGAAAGGTATATATCACCTTCAGCAGTCAGTGTCCACCGTGCTCCCAGTTGGAAAAGGAGAGGTTGGCAACTTGAAGGTTTGGTGGAGGATACAGAGCTGTGTGGCTATGAAACTAATAGTAGCCTGAACCGAGTTAGACGCCATTCGGATCTGGAGACTGTGAGCCCTGTTAGCGTCACAGGGTCCACATGCCCACCCAGCCCAGGAACTCCCTGTTAACAACACAGGGGCCATTGAGTACGCTGACCGTGTGCGTAGGGGCCACACCTGTGGACAGCAGGCGCATCAGCAGCAGCAGGCCTGTTAATGCCACTGGGCTGCACAAGCAGGACTGTTAGGACAGGAGCTGGTCTTAACCGTTCTGCGTTACCAACTGTGGTGGTGGCCTGCATCCACCACCCTATCCCTGCCTACCTCTGGCCTAAAGCCGCAATGGGTTCAACACATGGAGGTGTGCTCTTTCGGAGCATAATAGAAGACTGCGCACCTCCTTGTTGGCTCCAGCCCCTTTTATAACCTGGGTCCGCCCCAAACCAGGGTGAACCACAATGCACCTCCTGGAGACAAAAGCAGAGTGACACGTCATGAGTGGCATAACTAGCGTCCTATTTGGAAACGCAACTTCAATGATGACCTCATGGCTGCCATGACCCAAACACCTCACCAGTCATCGTCTGACCATCAATAATGCGGTGACAAGTCATAGGTGTGGGCCTCTGCAAGCCATATGGGAGGACACCTGATGCCCTGTGGTCTATATGGGACCCCCACATCAGGGCCAGGGCCAAAGAGTTCATTACCGGACCTAGTCTCTGATGCAGGAAGTGCCTGAGCATGCTCAGTAGCATGAAATACAGTCTCTGAAAAAAGACTATCAGCTTTAGCATGGTGTCTAGGCACAAAACAGGACTTAGACCCGGCACAGAATGCAAGCACCTGTGCAAAGAGGCTTTTCACACTTAGTGTGGGAGCATGCGCTGTATCCCGAAATGAAGACTTAGCGTCAGGAATGGCACAGTCAGGCTGAGCATACTCACTAGGCGAAACACTGTAATTATGCTGCAGCTGGGGTACATCGGCACACGCATGCGCACTAGCTGCCTCTCCACACTTAGACGTGGAGGGGAAATTTGTCTTGGAGATGCTGTCTATGAACAGAAGGAAAAGCTAAAGGAAGCCTGACTTTCTATCCCTCCGAATTATGAAATGCAGCAATGAATTCCATGAGTTTGCTATAACATTAGCGTAGCTAAATGTGCATGAGGGTGTGATGTAGAGGTGCTAGAAATAGCTTGTCACCAGTGGGGCACTAATGGAATACAACAGCCAGTTCTATGATGCCACAAAATGGCAGTATTTTGTGCTATCATTATAGCTTATTAAAAACAGAGCACGAGGTTGTCATGCAGAGGTGCTGCACATAGATTTGCAGTAGTGTGAATAGACAAAAGTACAATAGCCACGTTTAGGATACAACTAGGTACACTGAGTGTTTGCTACTATAAATGGCTGAGTTTAAAAAAGTTTGAGTGTGCAATGCAGGCAGACGTGCTGCAAATAACGTTCCAATACTGTGAATTGACAAAAGTACAATAGCCACGTTTAGGATACAACTAGGTACACTGAGTGTTTGCTACTATAAATGGCTGAGTTTAAAAAAGTTTGAGTGTGCAATGCAGGCAGACGTGCTGCAAATAACGTTCCAATACTGTGAATTGACAAAAGTACAATAGCCACGTTTAGGATACAACTAGGTACAGTGAGTGTTTGCTAGTATAATGGCTGAGTTTAAAAAAGTTAGAGTGTGCAATGCAGGCAGACGTGCTGCAAATATCGTTCCAATACTGTGAATAGACAAAAGTAAAATAGCCACGTTTAGGATACAACTAGGTACACTGAGTGTTTGCTAGTATAATGGCTGAGTTTAAAAAAGTTAGAGTGTGCAATGCAGGCAGACGTGCTGCAAATAACGTTCCAATACTGTGAATAGACAAAAGTACAATAGCCACGTTTAGGATACAACTAGGTACACTGAGTGTTTGCTACTATAAATGGCTGAGTTTAAAAAAGTTTGAGTGTGCAATGCAGGCAGACGTGCTGCAAATAACGTTCCAATACTGTGAATTGACAAAAGTACAATAGCCACGTTTAGGATACAACTAGGTACAGTGAGTGTTTGCTAGTATAATGGCTGAGTTTAAAAAAGTTTGAGTGTGCAATGCAGGCAGACGTGCTGCAAATAACGTTCCAATACTGTGAATTGACAAAAGTACAATAGCCACGTTTAGGATACAACTAGGTACAGTGAGTGTTTGCTAGTATAATGGCTGAGTTTAAAAAAGTTTGAGTGTGCAATGCAGGCAGACGTGCTGCAAATAACGTTCCAATACTGTGAATTGACAAAAGTACAATAGCCACGTTTAGGATACAACTAGGTACAGTGAGTGTTTGCTAGTATAATGGCTGAGTTTAAAAAAGTTAGAGTGTGCAATGCAGGCAGACGTGCTGCAAATATCGTTCCAATACTGTGAATAGACAAAAGTAAAATAGCCACGTTTAGGATACAACTAGGTACACTGAGTGTTTGCTAGTATAATGGCTGAGTTTAAAAAAGTTAGAGTGTGCAATGCAGGCAGACGTGCTGCAAATAACGTTCCAATACTGTGAATAGACAAAAGTACAATAGCCACGTTTAGGATACAACTAGGTACACTGAGTGTTTGCTACTATAAATGGCTGAGTTTAAAAAAGTTTGAGTGTGCAATGCAGGCAGACGTGCTGCAAATAACGTTCCAATACTGTGAATTGACAAAAGTACAATAGCCACGTTTAGGATACAACTAGGTACAGTGAGTGTTTGCTAGTATAATGGCTGAGTTTAAAAAAGTTTGAGTGTGCAATGCAGGCAGACGTGCTGCAAATAACGTTCCAATACTGTGAATTGACAAAAGTACAATAGCCACGTTTAGGATACAACTAGGTACAGTCAGTGTTTGCTAGTATAATGGCTGAGTTTAAAAAAGTTTGAGTGTGCAATGCAGGCAGACGTGCTGCAAATAACGTTCCAATACTGTGAATTGACAAAAGTACAATAGCCACGTTTAGGATACAACTAGGTACAGTGAGTGTTTGCTAGTATAATGGCTGAGTTTAAAAAAGTTAGAGTGTGCAATGCAGGCAGACGTGCTGCAAATATCGTTCCAATACTGTGAATAGACAAAAGTAAAATAGCCACGTTTAGGATACAACTAGGTACACTGAGTGTTTGCTAGTATAATGGCTGAGTTTAAAAAAGTTAGAGTGTGCAATGCAGGCAGACGTGCTGCAAATAACGTTCCAATACTGTGAATTGACAAAAGTACAATAGCCACGTTTAGGATACAACTAGGTACACTGAGTGTTTGCTAGTATAATGGCTGAGTTTAAAAAAGTTTGAGTGTGCAATGCAGGCAGACGTGCTGCAAATAACGTTCCAATACTGTGAATTGACAAAAGTACAATAGCCACGTTTAGGATACAACTAGGTACACTGAGTGTTTGCTACTATAAATGGCTGAGTTTAAAAAAGTTTGAGTGTGCAATGCAGGCAGACGTGCTGCAAATATCGTTCCAATACTGTGAATAGACAAAAGTACAATAGCCACGTTTAGGATACAACTAGGTACACTGAGTGTTTGCTAGTATAATGGCTTAGTAACAATGAGTTGTAGTGTGCAATGCAGGCAGACGTGCTCTGCAAATGTCTTTGCACTAGTGGGACTATAGCAAAGTCCAATAGCCACGTTTAGGATGCCACTAGGTACACTGAGTGTTTGCTAGTAAAATTGCTTAGTTTAAAAAAGTTGGAGTGTGCAATGCAGGCAGATGTGCTCTGCTAATATCTTTGCACTAGTGGGACTATAGCAAAGTCCAATAGCCACGTATAGGATGCCACTAGGTACACTGAGTGTTTGCTAGTATAATGGCTTAGTTAAAATGAGTTTGAGTGTGCAATGCAGGCAGACGCGCTATGCAAATGTCTTTGCACTAGTGGGACTATAGCAAAGTCCAATAGCCACGTATAGGATGCCACTAGGTACACTGAGTGTTTGCTAGTATAATGGCTTGGTTTTAATGAGTTGGAGTGTGCAATGCAGGCAGACGCGCTCTGCAAATGTCTTTGCACTAGTGGGACTATAGCAAAGTCTAATAGCCACGTATAGGATGCCACTAGGTACACTGAGTGTTTGCTAGTATAATGGCTTGGTTAGAATGAGTTGTAGTGTGCAATGCAGGCAGATGTGCTCTGCTAATGTCTTTGCACTAGTGGGACTATAGCAAAGTCCAATAGCCACGTATAGGATGCCACTAGGTACACTGAGTGTTTGCTAGTATAATGGCTTAGTTAAAATGAGTTTGAGTGTGCAATGCAGGCAGACGCGCTATGCAAATGTCTTTGCACTAGTGGGACTATAGCAAAGTCCAATAGCCACGTATAGGATGCCACTAGGTACACTGAGTGTTTGCTAGTATAATGGCTTGGTTAGAATGAGTTGTAGTGTGCAATGCAGGCAGATGTGCTCTGCTAATGTCTTTGCACTAGTGGGACTATAGCAAAGTCCAATAGCCACGTATAGGATGCCACTAGGTACACTGAGTGTTTGCTAGTATAATGGCTTAGTTAAAATGAGTTTGAGTGTGCAATGCCGGCAGACGCGCTATGCAAATGTCTTTGCACTAGTGGGACTATAGCAAAGTCCAATAGCCACGTATAGGATGCCACTAGGTACACTGAGTGTTTGCTAGTATAATGGCTTGGTTTTAATGAGTTGGAGTGTGCAATGCAGGCAGACGCGCTCTGCAAATGTCTTTGCACTAGTGGGACTATAGCAAAGTCCAATAGCCACGTATAGGATGCCACTAGGTACACTGAGTGTTTGCTAGTATAATGGCTTGGTTAGAATGAGTTGTAGTGTGCAATGCAGGCAGACGCGCTCTGCAAATGTCTTTGCACTAGTGGGACTATAGCAAAGTCCAATAGCCACGTATAGGATGCCACTAGGTACACTGAGTGTTTGCTAGTATAATGGCTTGGTTAGAATGAGTTGTAGTGTGCAATGCAGGCAGACGCGCTCTGCAAATGTCTTTGCACTAGTGGGACTATAGCAAAGTCCAATAGCCACGTATAGGATGCCACTAGGTACACTGAGTGTTTGCTAGTATAATGGCTTAGTTATCAGTTGGAGTGTGCAGAGGACAAGAGGGTACAGTGGCAGGATTGTGGTGCTCTGGGTAGAGGAATGGAAGCCTGCCTTTCTATTCCCTCCTAATGGTGAAATGCAGGTAGGAAATCCCTGACCTGGGCTACACAGACGCTGTTGCTGTTTGCAGGACCTGTCACCTATGGCTCTCTGACCCTGCCGGTTGGAGCCCTTAAAAGGACTGCTATAAAGTGCTCTCCCTAAGCTGTCTAACGCTGTGTATGCAGCGCATACAGCTGTATCGGCTATAGGACTCAGGAAGACGGAGCTGCGACAGTGATGTCTGACACCAAAGACGCAGAAGGCAGATAATGGCGTCCGTGAAGAAAATGTCCGGTTTTATAATGCAGGGACATGTGACATGCAGATCCTATCACACATGCCGTTGCTTCTCTGGCTCAAAGTCCACTTAGCTGTGTGTGTGTCTGGGATTGGCTGACATGCTGGCCCGCCCCACAAGACGCGCGCACTTAGGGAAGGAAGACAAGAAAAAAAAAAAAAAAAAATGGCGATCGCCATTATAGAAACAGCAGTGATCTGAAGGCGCTGTTCACGCACACTATACACTGAAATGTGATAATAGTTTGATTCACAGAGTGACTTACACTATTACAGCAGAAACCAAGCTATGATTTAGCTGTTTTTTGGCTGCTAGAACCGTTCTCGAACGTTTCTAGAACTACCGAGCTTTTGCAAAAAGCTCGAGTTTTAGTTCGATCTAGAACATGCCCCAAAATCACTCGAGCCGCGAACTGGAGAACCACGAACCACGAACCGCGCTCAACTCTAGTCCCTAATCTCTACAGTGCTGTTGTGGCACCCTGGACAAGCCAGGACGTCACAAGTACTACACCAACACACCCCACAGCCCGGTCAGGCACACCTAAGTCAGACACAAATCCTTGTTGCCTCCCTCCAGGGGCTGATGTCCACACCAGGGGGTGGGCCAGGCGGTTGGTCCCGCCAACCGAGGAGTTCACAGTCCTGGAGGCGGGAAAAGGAGTCAGTTAGAGTTGAGTGCAGTTTTGGAAGTGAAGTGGTAAAGGAGCAGACTGACAGCGTCCGGGTGTGTGGCCCGGTCGGTACAGTAAGGTTGGCAGACGGTGGTGACCGTCTACAGGAGAGGCCTATTGGAGCCAGCCGTAAGGACCGTGGACGGGCGGTGGCCCGGCGGTACCGGATCGGTGAGCAAAGAGAAGCCAGCACCATCTGGCAGGGCTTACGGACCCCGACAAGGCTAGGAGTCGCCGCTGAAATTGTCAAATCCGTTACATAGTTATATAGTTACTAAGGTTGAAAAAAGACCTAGGTCCATCTAGTTCAACCTTCCTCCACCAGTTCTACATTTGGTCACTAAGTCATTTATAACCAACAACGTTGTGTGTACTGAGGAAATCATCCAGCCCTTTTTTGAAAGCTGTTATAGTATCTGCCATTACTACCTCTTGTGGTAGGGTATTCCACAGTCTGACTGCTCTAACTGTAAAGAACCCTTTCCTATTTAGCTGCCGGAATCGCTTTTCTTCCAATCGCAGTGAGTGCTCCCTGGTCTTTAGTATTGTCTTCAGAAGAAATAAGTCATGTGCCAGTCCTTTATATTGACCACACATATATTTATACATATAAATGAGATCTCCTCTGAGACGTCTTTTTCTAAGCTAAACATATCTAACTTTTTCAACCTGGCATCATATGGGAGGCCTTCCATTCCTTGTAGTAGTCTAGTTGCCTGCCTTTGAACTGACTCTAACTTCTGAATGTCCTTTTTAAAATGTGGAGTCCAAAACTGGACCCCATATTCCAGATGTGGCCTTACAAGTGATTTATAGAGGGGTAATAATACGTTGGGTCGCGGGATCTAATCTCTATTTTTATACACCCTAGAATCTTGTTTGCTTTTGCAGCTGCTGCTTGACATTGAGTGCTGCTGCTCAGCTTATTTGTAATGAGAATACCCAAGTCCTTCTCCTGTTCTGTAGTCCCGAGTTTACTTCCATTTAATGTATACGCAGTTATAGGAATACTCCGTCCTAGGTGCATTACTTTACATTTATCAACATTAAATCTCATTTGCCAAGTATCTGCCCATTCTGACATCTTATCTAGATCTTTTTGTAATATTATACTATCAAGGTCAGTTTGTAATATCCTACATAGTTTGGTGTCATCAGCAAAGACTGACACTTTACTATGAATCCCATCCACAAGGTCATTAATAAAGAGATTAAAAAGAATTGGTCCTAGCACAGATCCCTGCGGCACTCCACTGCTGACTATGGCCCATTTAGAGAATGTTCCATTTATGACTACTCTTTGTTTCCTATCTTTTAGCCAATTCCTTACCCAGTTGCATATAGTTTCCCCCAGTCCTTGCTTCTGGAGCTTTAGTATAAGGCTATTATGTGGTACAGTATCAAATGCCTTTGCAAAGTCCAAATAAATCACATCAGCTGCATTACCAATATCCAGGTTTGCACTTACCCCCTCATAGAACCCCAACAGGTTGGTTAGACACGACTTATCTTTCACGAATCCATGCTGTCTGTCAGTTATTATATTATTTTCTGCAACATATTTTTGCATGTCATCCCTTAAAATGCCCTCAAAAACTTTGCATACTACTGATGTCAGGCTTACTGGACGGTAGTTGCCTGGATCTACCCTCTTACCTTTTTTAAATATCGGTACCACATCAGCAATCCTCCAATCCTGAGGCACCAACCCTGTTACAAGCGAGTCTAAAAAGATGAGATACAGCGGTCTGTCAATTACGGAGCTCAATTCCCTCAATATTCGTGGATGAATGCCATCTGGCCCTGGGGATTTGTCAATGTTTAATTTACTCAGACGTAGGCGTACTTCTTCTTATGTTAAATTAATTATATCGGGTGGTGAACTTTGATTTTTCACTTGTTGAATGATGCCTGGTACAGTCAGTTCCTTGGTGAACACAGATGAGAAATGCCTATTTAATATCTCAGTCTTTTGTTTGTCCTCTATAACTAACTTGTTATTATATTTTAAGGGGCCAATACTATCCTTTGTTTTCCTTTTGGCATTAATGTATTTATAAAAGATTTTGGGATTTATTTTAATGTCATTGGCGATTTTTGTTTCAGTAGCTAGTTTTGCTTGTTTGATTTCTTTTTTGCATTGCCTATTGATATCTTTATACTCCTCCAATGCTATTTCTGTATTCTCAGCCTTCAAGATTTTGTTTTATTATACTTTGTACAGTCTTATTTATCCATACTGGTTTCTTTTTATTCCGGGACGTTTTATTACCAGAGGGTATAAGTTTTTTACAGAACTCTAGCAATATATCCTTAAACTTTCCCCATTTATGTTCAGTATCCCCAGTTACCATGACTTTGTCCCAATCTACACATTTAAGCTCTTCCCTTAATTTGTTGAAATCAGCTTTCCTAAAATTCCAGGTTTTAGCATTTCCCCTTTGAAATGTTCTATTGAATATTACGTTGAAGCTTACCATATTATGATCGCTGATGCCCAAGTGCTCCCGGACCTGTAGATCTGAAATTGTATCCGGTCTATTTGACAGGACCAAATCTAGCAAATTATCTCCCCTCGTCGGTTCATCTACCATCTGAAAGAGGAAATGGTCTTGAATGGTAGATAAGAATTTACAGCTTTTAGCACAACCAGAAGATTCTATGTCCCACTGTATGTCTGGATAGTTGAAATCCCCCATAATAAGAACCCGATAATTATTATTAGCTGCCTTTTCAATTTGTTCCAGCATTTCACCCTCTAATTGTTCAAGTATGTTAGGAGGCTTATAGCAAACTCCAATTAGCATTTTTCCATTATTCTCCTCCCCATGTACATTTACCCATACTGACTCTACATTGTTGCTGTTCCCCCCAATGTCATCATTCAACACAGGTTTTAGGTTAGATTTGATAAATATACACACCCCACCACCTTTTTTGTCTTTCCTGTCCCTCCTAAATGTACTATAACCCTGTATGTTTGTCACCCAGTCATGGCTTTCATCCAGCCAGGTTTCCGTAATGCCCACCACATCATAATCCATGGTTGACATAAGAGTCTCCATTTCATTCATTTTGTTTGCAAGACTTCTTGCATTTGCCAGTAGACATTTAATCCTATTACTCCTAGCCTCCCTACGTTCCTTGCATGTCCCATCCCACCCTAATCCTTCATTGACCCCTACCATCTCACTGTCTCTATCTGCTCTATCTATCCCCTTTTTTGCTCCACTACCCTCCCTCCCCCCAGATCCTATTTTAAAAGCTCCTCTATCCGTCTGACCATTTTCTCCCCCAGCTCAGCTGCACCTTCCCCATTGAGGTGCAGCCCGTCCCTACCGTAGAGCCTGTAGCCGACTGAGAAGTCAGCCCAGTTCTCCATGAACCCGAACCCTTCCTTCCTGCACCAATTTCTAAGCCACGTGTTTATCTCCCTAAGCTCCCGCTGTCTTTCTAGTGACGATCGTGGCACCGGTAGTATTTCTGAAAACACCACCTTGGAGGTCCTGGACTTCAGCTTCTCTCCTAGTTCCCTGTAATCATTTTTAAGGAGCTTCCACCTGCCTCTAACTTTGTAATTAGTACCAATGTGCACCATGACCGCTGGGTTTTCCCCAGCCCCACCCAGCAATCTGTCTATCCGATCCACAATATGCCGAACCCGAGCACCCGGCAGACAACACACTGTTCGGCATTCACGGTCTCGGCGACAGATGACCCTGTCTGTCCGCCTAATTATAGAGTCCCCTACCACTAACATCTGTCTGGGCTTTGCTGCACTCCTATTTCCCTCCTTCCTACAGCAGTTGTTTTCCTGGTTGCTAGGAGCAACGTCCTGCTGTAGTGACCCTAGTCCTGGCCCTTCATTCCTGATATCAGCCAAACAGGCATATTTACTAGGTTGTGCCAGGTCAGGACTAGGCTCCCTGACACTTTTTCCCCTACATCTTCTTCTAACTGTTACCCAACTACCTACCTCTGGGTCCTGATCTTCTCCACCTCCACCCTCCTCCATATCACTGGCCCCAGCCAGAGAAAGCTCAGTGAGCTCTAAACTCCTCTCCAGGTTTGCAATGCCCCTGAGTGTTGCAAGCTGCTTATTTAGATCAGTTACCTTGGCTTCCAAACACGCAACATGCTTGCATCGAGTGCAGACATATTCACCCTCAAACGGCTGCTCAAGGCATGCATACATCTGACAAGATACACACCTGGTAGCATTGTCCATGGAGCACCTATCAAATGGGGATAAACAGTAAAGTAGAAAAACAAAGAGAAAAAAAAATAAAAAACCCCAATGGGAAACGTATAAGGATAAATTCAAACTATGTTCTTGTGTCAAACTATGTAATTGTGTTGAAACTATGCCACACCTATCTTTAAACCCTGCACACTTTGCTGCAGAACCTCGCACGCATGTTAGCAAAGGGAACCTCCGGGGTTTCCCAGCAGCCAAGTCCCGATTAAAGGCAACAGTCCAACTGATAGAGGGAAACACAGTCACCGCCAAGGCTACAGTTCCCAGGGCCAGAGCCTGCGGGCAAAAGGGGCTCCTTCAGCACCCATCCAAGCTGGGGAGCGGGTTACCGGTGGGAACCCATTAGAACCGTACACACTACACAGGTGCAGGGAAAGGCAGTCACCATCAACCTGCCAGGAGGAAAGACACCGCAGCCGTCTGTGGGACCCGTCCATCCAGCCGTCTGTTTTACCGGAGACTTTGTGTTCATCATTGGCTGAGTCAGTACCACCGTGCCGTGCGGCACAGCGCTGCCCTCGCGACCCTGCACCTCACCAGGCCCCGTAGCCCGCCTGCCATCCATCCCTACCCCTCACCGGGCCCCGGGACCACCAAACCCCTCTACCCGTGGAGGGGAGAACCAACATCCAAGCTGCTCCCTGTCATCGCTCCCGGGATCCCCGTCCAAAGCAGCGGTGGTGTCACAACCTCACCACAACCGTGGGTGGCGTCACGGACAATATCCCTAAACCCAAACCTCCCCCCTTTTCACTCACGGGCGAGGAACGCCGCTCGAGTCCCCGGGATCTGGCCCACCGCTCGAGCCACCACCGAGCAGCAGCAGCCGGACCCGAGCAGTGGGAGAGCGCAGCGTCCCCTCCTCCGCCCGCAACACTGTGTCTATAGCGCACACAGCAGGAGCGGCGGCAGCAGCAGTGTGAGCGGTGACTCTCACTCACACACATAAGGCAGATAATGGTGGCGTGAGGGAAAATGGCCGTATTTATAAGGCAAGGACATGTGACATTCACAGCCTATCACACATGCCCTTGCTTGTCTGGCAAAAAGTCCGCTTAGCTGTGTGTGTCTGTGATTGGCTGACATGAAACATACGGACAAGAGACGCCTTAACCCTCCTCGCTTCTCTCCTGGGGATTTGGTATGGCTTGCCTCCAAAGTTGTCCGATTGAAGATTCCATCTTACAAGTTGGTCCGCAGTACATCGGTCCTTTCAAGGTTGTCAAATGGATCAATGAGATCTCATACAAACTACAGGTCCCAGCCACGATGCGGATCCCTAACTTCTTCCACATTTCCTTGCTCAAACCAGTTGTCCTTGGTCCCTTCTCCTCTGATGCCGATGGTAAGAGATATAGTGGCCATGAAGACGGTGCGGGGTAAGCAGTTCTTCCTTGTTGATTAGGAGGGCTACGGTCCCAAAGACCGGTCCTGGGAACCCTGGGAGAACATTGGCACTCCTCTGCTACGCAACTTCTTTTCCCGATTGCGAGGAGGGGGGCATGAGGGAGGGGGTACTGTCACGGTCCCCGGCTCCCGGCGCCGCCTGTCACTCACCGCTCCGGTCCCCGGTCCTCCTGCCCGCGGCTGCTCCTCTCACTCCTCCTCCTCTGCGTCCTCCGTGCCCCCTGTTCGCTGGTCCCGGCGTCTCCCTGTGACCCAGTTATATATATAGAATAGAATCTGGCTCACATATAAGTTAGGTGCCTCCGAGAAAAAGAGTCAATAATATAGAGAGTCAACTCGCGCACTCAATGGACATGAAAAAATAGAGAAATATGGAGGCTTTTGATTTCAATTTTATTCATGCAAAGGTATATCGGAAAAATATATGACGTTTCGGCCATACAATCCAGCCTTTATCAAATAAATGATATGATATGTTTTCTCAGATATCATTTATTTGATAAAGGCCGGATTGTATGGCCGAAACCTCATATATTTTTCCGATATACCTTTGCATGAATAAAATTGAAATCAAAAGCATCCATATATCTCTATTTTTTCATGTCCATTGAGTGCCCGAGTTGACTCCCTGTGACCCAGGACACTCTGTCTGGCACCCCTGCATCTCCTTCACCGCTTCCTGTACTGGCCTCCGGCACTCAGGCCTCGCGCATGTGCATTAGGGCACGCGCGCGCTCACTCACCTCCTCTTAAAGTACCAGCATCCCGGGAACAGTATATGACTGATAAAGGTACAGGGTATATAGACTTCCCTTTCCAGTTGGGCGGTGCCTGTTCAACGTGTTTCCATAGCTAGGTGTTCAGGTCTCTCTGTGCCTTGTCTCCCGTATAACACTGTCTCTTCCGCAGAGCCTGTCTGCCGCCCTCACCTGGTCCAGCTTGCTGATTCCGCAGGAAGTGTCCCGGTGACTGTCTGCTGTGGATCCCTTCATCTTTCATCAGCCTGACCCCGTCACCGGTCCCCGATTCCACCTGGTAACCTCAGCTTGCAAATATCGCTAGATATGGACCTCATCTGCTGTTCCTTCCCGGCACCTGAACCTTGATCCAGACATCCGTCCTTTCTACGGTTCCCTGTGGACTAATAGACTTTCCCTTTACAGATCCTTGAAGGACTCAGACTTCGTACCCTAGTGTTCTGGCTACCCTGCATCTAGGCCCTCTGGTGAAGTGACCAGACAGTCCCTGTATAGAGGTTAGCTCCGCATTTCCTCTCTGGGGGAGTCCGGTGCACGGCCCCGTGAATCCACCTCCAGGATGTTACACAATGGTTTGCCATGACATCAAGGCTCTGCTAGAGAACCCCATGCTTGCATTGGTGGTTTCCATGTGAAAGCCACAATTTAGCTGCCATTCATATAAGACCACCATTCCCTCTGTACATACTATGTATAGTACTACAAGTGATTAGATAATCGCGGATTCAAGTCCAATATGGAAACAAACATATACAGTAAAAAGTGAAAAAATGTTTTTCAAAAATGTTAAAAAAATCTAAAAGTTCAAATCCCACCCATTTTACCCTATTAAAAAAATAAAAAATGTACTTATTTATTGTTTCTGCATTAATAAAAGACCGTTCTTGAAAATATAAAATTAATTAATCTGATTGGTAAGCAGCATAAGGAGAAAAAAAATGTGAATTCCCAGAATTACTTTTTTTTTTTTTTTGGCTGTTGCAACACTGCAATATACTTCAGTGAGAGGCAGATCAAAACATCATATCTACCCCAAAATGGTATCAGTAAAAATGTTTACGGAGGGCACAAAATACAATAACTCACACAGCTCCACATTCTGAAAATCAAAAACATTATGTGCCTTGGAAAATAGCCACACAAGTAAAATATACGAGTATATATATATATTTTTTTTTGCATAATTGTACTTACCTGGATAATTTTATTGCCAGGTCAGTTTTAACGTATAGTGGACATGGTATATTAAAAAATTTTTTTAAGGAATTGCAATTTCAATGCCCTTATCTTTTTCCCACATAATAAAATGAATAGTGTCATGCGAAAGTACATCATGTCCCACAAAAAACAAGCCCTCATACGGTCATGTGGATCGACAAATAAAAAAGTTATGGCTCTTATAAGAAGGGGTGGAAAAAAGAAAAAAAAACCCCACAAAATAGCCCAGTTGTGAATAGGATAAAATGTAGAGGACAAAACTAGATCTCATATTCTAGTGAAGGCTTTACTGTACCTCAAAATTCAGGTCTGTACATACAGCAGACCACTGTGCAGAGAGGTTTGATGTGTATTGAAGCTGTACAACACCAAAAGTATAATGTTATCCTCTAGAAGCACTGCTTCGAAATTAGAAAAATGTCATGTCTTGGTATCTGATAAAATCCGTGGTCCATGTGAAGTGACCTCGGGTAAGGCCACGGCTGACTTCCCATAATCTGTGCCAACAAAATCCCCACGCTCAGATTTTATGTAAGGGTACATTTCTTTACTGGTGAACATCTCAATGACACACGCCGCTGGCTCAGCAGCACACATAACCAGGGTTTGCTATCCGGGTCTTTAACTTCAGATGCGCGGCGCAGAACACAAACAAAACAGCAATGATAAACAAGAATTCTGTCCCTGACTTGCCCTATAGGTTATATTGCCAGTCCAAAACACAAGGAGGAAGGGCTCCCACATAGCAGGCCTGGACTCCGGGTAACCGGCAGCGACTCCAAGGGAGAGAAGTGGGAAGATCTTCAGCCCTCTCAACAGAGGACTAACTTACAGTCTCTTGGTACGGAGGTAGACGGTCCGGAGGTCCCTTGAGTCCAGTATCCCGTCTACAGCAGTTCTGGCAATCTCTCACACTTCAGCGATGAGGGCAGTCCGAGGCAGGTCTGTTCAGGTCCAGCTCCAGTAGCTCAGTGTCCTTTTCCCCCACTTTTACTTCCTGTACAACAAGTGCCTGAGGGAGGGTATCATATTTTACAGCGTCCACCCCTCAAGCAGTTTCAGCACTTGTCCACAAGGTGGCAGCACCATCCTGTGTAATGTCAGTCTCCATGTTCATTTTAATCACAAAACAGTCAGAGCTGCTCGCCTCGTTACATATCCCCCCACTGAAAGGTTGGCAGTCCCTGTCAACATTCACAGGTTCCAAGGCAGCCATGACTGAGGCTGTGGCAGGGGGAGGCTGAGAAGCGGACCATACATACTGGTCCCTATAAGACTGTCCAGGAGGAACCCCGGCAGTGGTGCGGGTAGTACGCCGCAGAGGTTGGTTTCCCTCCACTCTATCACCAGTTACACTCTCTACTTCCGTCAGTTCCCTAGAGGGAGAGCCAGTCTGAGCAGGCGGGTAATCAGTCCCGATGTCAACAAGGTCACTATGCTGAGTAATATCAATAGTGTCAGTCATGTCAGCAGTGTCATCCTCACCGGGTACTGTGGTCAGGATGTCAGGCTGGGATCGGCAGGGGCGCAACATATTCCGATGCAAGGTGCGAGAGTTGCCACTATCTTCGCCCCGGACTCTGTACACATGACCATCGGGGTAGGGGCGCTCAACTACCCGATAGACTTTAGCTTCCCACTTAGCTCGGAGTTTTCCTTGAGGCTTCTTAATACGAACCAGGACTAGCTGTCCTACTTCTAAGGGTTGGTTCACAGACTAAAAACTCCTTAATTTAAAAATTATCAATTTTATTAACAGAAGCAATTAAAAACACTTCCACATTATACAGAAAATATTCATTGGTGCCATAAAAAAATTTCAAACATATATCCCCCTGTGAGGTAAATCCGGAGATATGACGATAAATCATGATATTCAAGTATGTCAGGAAGCCCTCTCCTGGTGTCACCCCCCCTTTCCTTCACACAACTGGTTTAGCAACAAATCCCATGGCCATGTCCTGTGATATGGAGATGAGGTGGTGTGGGAACAATGGACACAGGATGACTCCCTGCCGTCACCCTGTAACAAGAGTTGTATCTCATTAGCAAGGCTATGGAACTAGCTAGACAGAACGACTCCAGTAAAAAATGGTTCATATCTCGCAAGCCATATTTCCGATAAATATGGCAACCATAAAAATGGTGTCTCCGCATGCGGACGATGCCGGCACACCCTTTTTATGGGAGCAGGACATTGGGAAATGCCCCAGGCGTGATATCAGCCAATGGGGAACTGGCAGACAGGTCATGAGTCCCCTCGTTCTGTAGCTAAATTCATAACTGTCACAATGAGAGCATTGGCGTCTGCCTACGCCGCTCTCAGGCAAAGTTATGGCCAATATCCCCTTTGCTGGATAATTCTGATCCATGCAGGGGGAGTGGCAGTGCTTCCCTGTGAGGTCACTAAGGTAGGAGGGGACCTGGATTGCCCAGGTTGATAACCCTACTTCGGCCATTTTCCAGTGTTCTTCTGCTCGGGGGCCTGGTTGGGAAAGACCTGTGAGGGAGTTCCTGGAAACCTGGTCTACAGCGCCCCCCTGTGGCCAGACGCAACAAAGTAACTGCTGGAACTGTGTATGCCTGTTTGTAACCCATGCTTTGATTGTAACTGTACTCTGACATATGTATATTCTGTAGATTCCCTATTGTATATATTGTAGTTTCTAGTGTGCTTTAGGCTGATTAAATTATATAATTAATCTTGGGCTGTTCTGTTATCTCGATCTTGAATCCCCACGTCTGTGTGTTCGGCTAATAGTTACCGTGAAGCGGTTGGTGGCAGCGAGTTTGTGCCAAGGATTATTGTGGGGAGGCCAGTGAGATTCGGGGAGATTTTATATATTCCGCCCGCGGAGGTCGGGGGAATATATACCCTACTCTCACCGGGGACCCTTCAATAATCGGCATAAGTAGTATAGCGGCCTCCTTGCTTATTGTCGGGCAATTCCATAATTGGCCTGACTATAAGAGGGGCGCTAGAGAGCGCGTCACGTGCTCTGTCTGTCGGTCGGGAGGTATAAAGGAGGGGTGACCCCCACTTGTTACCCCCCGATTGTGACGTACTGGTAGCCAGCGCGGGGGATTTCTGAGTGACCCCCCGGTGGTTTGTGACATATTGGTGGCATAGCGGTGGGATCGAGATAATAGTGTGTGTGAGTGTGAGACCCATACTCCCAGACACTAAAGACTGCCTGCAGCAGCTGTGGCTGCTGGGGTCTTCAGACTAGCTCAACACTAGAGTGTCAGAGTGCAGATACTGTAAGGTGTGTGGAGGCATCAGGTGTCAGTTCTGTGTCAGTGACCAAAAGTCTGCAAGAATGGCTGATGGCACCAGGAGCAGAGCTATGCAACTGGCCAATGCTAAGGCAGGAGCCGAAGAGAGGGAGGACGGTGCTGTGGACAGCAATGAGGAGGTTGCCCACGAGTCCTCCAGGAGCTCGACGCCAGAAAACCGTTCTGCCGAGGACATTGCGCAACCTGGCACTGCTGGACAAGATGAGGAGGAGCTCACCCAAGGTTCCTCAACGAGCCAGATGCCAGCCCTCCGCTCTGAAAGGGACAGTGAATCGCCTAGCTCTGCAGCGTGCCGCAGATCACCACGTGCCATTCCACCGAGCCTGGGAGGCTCGGATAGCCTTCTTCAAATGGCTATGGCCCTTCTCCAGGCTGGAGACCAGAAGGGCTACAAGGAACTCCTGGCAGAGCGCAGGGCAGAGCGGCACGCAGAGCGTGAGGCTGCGGAGCGAGAGCGGCAGGCAGCGCGTGAAGAGCGAGAGCGACAGGCAGACCGTGACTACCAGCTGCAGCTAGCTCAGCTCCGGCCCTCATCAGCCACATGTGACCTTCGAGACACCAAACTTCCAAAGGTCCGTGTTGAGGACTTCCCAGTGCTGGAGAAGGATGGAGACTTGGACTCTTTCTTGACTGCTTTTGAACGGACTTGCTTGCAGCACCATCTGGACAAGGACCAGTGGGCCAAATACCTGACCCCCCGTTTAAGGGGTAAGGCCCTGGATGTCCTTGGGGACTTGCCTGCTGAGGCAGATCAGGGCTATGACACCATCAAGCGGGCCCTGATCCAACAGTACAACCTCACTCCAGAGTCCTACCGCAAGAAGTTCCGGAGCCTACAGAAGGGACCAAAGGACTCCTGGGCTGACCACCGGCGGGCACTTGCCCGAGCTGCCGACCACTGGACCCAAGGCCTGCAGCTTTCCACCGGACCGGAGATCCTGGACTTGTTCATCACGGAGCAACTCTTGTGGAACTGCCCTGAGGATCTCCGCCAGTTCATCCGAGACCAGAAGCCAAAGGGGTCCACGGCTACAGCTGCCCTTGCCGATGACTACACCAACAACCGGGCCCCTGAGGCCAGGAGAGCGGCCACCAGCAGCACCTGGAGAGGGGGTAAGATGAATTCTGCGACTGCCCCACCTGCCCCTAGACTGCAGGGGGTGTCCCCCTCAACTCCCCTCTCCAGGCCCGTGGCGGAACCAAGACGGTGCCACCAGTGCAACCTACCTGGACACTTCAAGGCCATGTGCCCTCAGCGTCCCAAGGCCCCGGCTCCGTCCCCGTCCCAAGGGCCGCCCAAGGTGTATTGTGTGGGTGGGGGTGGTGGTAGGTCCCTGGACAGCTTCCAACCTGTCACCGTCGGCCGGTCTGTGACCATAGGACTGCGAGACAGCGCCTCGGAGGTGACTCTGGTGCGGCCTGAGATGGTGTCCCCCCAAGACTTGATCCCTGGAAAAACCCTCGCTGTCTCCGGGATTGGAGGCATTGACCCGGCGCTGCCTGTTGCTGACATTTATGTGGACTGGGGCGCAGGGCGAGGGGTGAGGGAGGTGGGGGTAACTGATCGGATCCCTGCAAACGTGCTACTTGGGACAGATTTGGGGCAGATAACCTCCCAGTTTGGGCCCCAACCAAGGGCTGAACCTTCAGCCAGTACTGACATGACTCCTGACAATGTTAATGTGTTATCTATGAATGATGTAAGGGAGGAGGGAGTGAACTCTGATATTTCTGCTTGCACAGACACCATAGACACACACGCAGCTGCAGCTGTGACAGGAGGGGAGGGGGTCCGAGAAAGGTGTGACAATGCCTCTACAAGTAATCAGCCTGTGAGCTGGGATCTGTTGCCCTCTGAAGGGATAAGCAGAGAGCAGGGTGCTGCAGGGGGAGGACCAGTGTGTGGGGTGGGGGCGACCACAGCAAATGTGGGGTCCCCAGAGATTTCACAGCGGGGTTCTGTTGCTGCAGGAGGGGAACAGGCAGGTGAGATTGGGGCCGGTCCAGGAGCGGAAGTGCTCCCAGGTAAGATCTCGGTGCATGGTTCCCCCACAACCGGGGTGTCAGGAAGCCAGGTAGGTCTGCCTGAACCGGCGACTTGGTCAGGAACGGAGGAGGAGCAGGCACGACCCACGGTCGCAGCGGCTGTGGCCGCTGTCACCCGCAGTGGGAGTGCTGGAAGCCAAGGGGCCTCCCGGAGGTCCGATAGCTCTTCCCCTTCTGACCAAGTGGCAGCCGAGTCAGGTGGAGGCCAGGACACAGGTCCCGGGGTACTGACTGAAGATGTGACAGTCTCGTCGATTCTGGCCACATCTAGTCAGGGGTTTCAGGCAGCGTTAGAAGCTGACGACAGCCTGAAAGCTCTTAAGGAGCAGGCGGCACAGCCTCCCTCGGACTCGGACCCGGAGCGAGTGGTCTGGGGCCAAGGACGGCTGTACCGGGCCACGGTCCAGCAGGGTTCACCGGAGGCGTGGCCCAGGGACCGACAGTTAGTGGTACCCTATCCGTTCCGGACGGAGTTGTTGCGGATCGCACATGAGATTCCGATGGCCGGACACCTAGGGATCGCTAAGACCAAGGCCAGGTTGAACCAGCATTTCTACTGGCCAAAAATGGGGGCCGATGTGGCTGCCTACTGCCGTTCGTGTGGAACCTGTCAGAGAGTGGGGAAGGCGGGGCCACACCCCAAAGCCCCACTGGTATCTCTGCCAATCATCGATGAGCCTTTCAGGAGGGTGGCTGTGGATCTGGTCGGCCCGCTGGCCATCCCCAGTAGCTCCGGGAAACGCTTCATACTGACGGTAGTGGACTATGCCACCCGGTACCCAGAAGCAGTGGCCTTGTCGTCCATTCGGGCTGACAAGGTGGCCACCGCATTGCTGGAGATTTTCTCCCGAGTGGGTTTTCCCCAGGAAATGCTCACTGACCGGGGGACCCAATTCATGTCCCAGCTGATGGAGGCCCTCTGTAAGCAAGTCCAGGTGCGACATCTGGTGGCCAGCCCGTACCATCCACAGACTAATGGCCTGTGCGAGCGGTTCAATGGCACCTTAAAGCAGATGCTTAAGATGTTGGTCGACTCCCATGGGCGTGACTGGGAGCGGTATCTCCCACACCTGTTATTTGCTTACCGGGAGGTTCCACAGGCCTCAACAGGATTCTCACCGTTTGAGCTCCTGTACGGGCGACGTGTGCGGGGCCCCCTGGCTCTGGTGAAAGAGGCTTGGGAAGGGGATTTGGCCACCCCTGGAGTGTCGGTTATCGAGTATGTCATGCGCTTCCGGGACAAAATGCAGGCCTTGACGCAACTGGTGCACGACAATATGGCTCAAGCCCAGGCCGATCAGAAGCGTTGGTACGACCAGAACGCTTGTGAGAGGACCTACCAAGTGGGTCAAAAGGTGTGGGTACTGGTCCCCGTACCACAGGACAAGCTTCAGGCAGCCTGGGAAGGCCCATACCTCGTGTACCAGCAGCTCAACCCTGTAACGTACCTGGTCACCCTGGACCCTGCCCGTGGAAGGCGGAAGCCCTTCCATGTGAACATGATGAAGGCACATCATGAGCGGGAGGCATGTGCGCTCCCCGTGTGCAACCTGCCCGAGGAGGGAGAAGCGGAAACCCTCTTGGATATGCTAGCCCAGGTTAGGGCAGGCGGATCCATTGAGGATGTGGAGGTTGGCCACCAGCTCTTGGAGGACCAACGGTCCCAGCTGTGGGCCACCCTACACCCCTTCCGGGGGTTGTTTACCAACCAGCCCGGAAGGACTGACTTGGCTGTCCATCACGTGGACACTGGGGATCATCCCCCGATCCGGCGTTCAGCATATCGGGTCTCCCTGGAGGTGCAGCAACACATGCGCCAGGAGATTGACGAGATGCTGAAGCTGGGGGTGATCCAGGCATCCAACAGCGCTTGGGCCTCGCCTGTAGTCCTCGTCCCTAAGAAGGACCGAACCACTCGGTTTTGCGTGGACTACAGGGGGCTCAATGCGGTCACGGTCGCCGATGCGTACCCAATGCCACGCATCGATGACCTGCTCGATCAGTTGGCCGGGGCTCAGTACCTGACCATCATGGATCTGAGCCGGGGATATTGGCAGATCCCCCTGACTCGCAAGGCCAGGGAACGCTCTGCCTTTATTACCCCATTTGGACTATACGAGTCCACGGTGATGCCATTCGGGATGAGGAATGCCCCTGCCACTTTCCAGCGGATGGTCAACACCCTGCTCAAGGGACTTGAAGGGTACGCGGCCGCGTACCTGGATGACATTGCCGTCTTCAGTCCCACCTGGGAGGACCACCTAGAGCATCTAGCACAGGTGCTCAGGCGGATCCACCAGGCAGGTTTGACCATCAAGCCGGGAAAGTGTCAGCTGGCCATGAGCGAGGTCCAGTACCTCGGTCACCGGGTAGGTGGGAGAACACTGAAGCCCGAGCCTGAGAAAGTGGAAGCCATCGCATCCTGGCCCACCCCCAGGACCAAGAAGCAGGTGATGTCCTTCTTGGGGACCGCTGGGTACTATAGGAGGTTTGTTCCATGCTATAGTAGCCTGGCAAAGCCCTTGACGGACCTCACCAAGAAGAAGCTGCCCTCTGCAGTCGATTGGACAATGGACTGCGAGACAGCCTTCCGGGCCCTAAAGGACGCCCTGTCCAGCCCGCCCGTGCTACAGGCAGCCGACTTCACGCGGCCGTTTGTAGTACAGACCGACGCCAGTGACTTCGGCCTCGGTGCGGTGCTCAGCCAGGTGGACTCTGCGAGCCAAGAGCACCCAGTCTTGTACCTGAGCAGGAAGCTGTTACCAAGGGAAGTTGCCTATTCCACGATGGAGAAGGAGTGCCTGGCCATAGTGTGGGCCCTGCAGCGTCTGCAACCCTATCTATACGGGCGCCACTTCATCGTGGAGACGGACCACAATCCCCTCAGCTGGTTGCACACCGTCTCTGGGACGAATGGGCGATTGTTGCGATGGAGCCTTGCGCTCCAGCAATACAACTTCACCATTCGCCACAAAAGGGGCCGTGACCACGGTAACGCAGACGGGCTGTCCCGACAAGGAGAGGTCGCGGACGGGCGCACGGGGGAACACCGGAGTGTGCTGCCCCCTAGTGCCCTCAAAAGGGGGGAGGTGTGAGGTAAATCCGGAGATATGACGATAAATCATGATATTCAAGTATGTCAGGAAGCCCTCTCCTGGTGTCACCCCCCCTTTCCTTCACACAACTGGTTTAGCAACAAATCCCATGGCCATGTCCTGTGATATGGAGATGAGGTGGTGTGGGAACAATGGACACAGGATGACTCCCTGCCGTCACCCTGTAACAAGAGTTGTATCTCATTAGCAAGGCTATGGAACTAGCTAGACAGAACGACTCCAGTAAAAAATGGTTCATATCTCGCAAGCCATATTTCCGATAAATATGGCAACCATAAAAATGGTGTCTCCGCATGCGGACGATGCCGGCACACCCTTTTTATGGGAGCAGGACATTGGGAAATGCCCCAGGCGTGATATCAGCCAATGGGGAACTGGCAGACAGGTCATGAGTCCCCTCGTTCTGTAGCTAAATTCATAACTGTCACAATGAGAGCATTGGCGTCTGCCTACGCCGCTCCCAGGCAAAGTTATGGCCAATATCCCCTTTGCTGGATAATTCTGATCCATGCAGGGGGAGTGGCAGTGCTTCCCTGTGAGGTCACTAAGGTAGGAGGGGACCTGGATTGCCCAGGTTGATAACCCTACTTCGGCCATTTTCCAGTGTTCTTCTGCTCGGGGGCCTGGTTGGGAAAGACCTGTGAGGGAGTTCCTGGAAACCTGGTCTACAGCGCCCCCCTGTGGCCAGACGCAACAAGGTAACTGCTGGAACTGTGTATGCCTGTTTGTAACCCATGCTTTGATTGTAACTGTACTCTGACATATGTATATTCTGTAGATTCCCTATTGTATATATTGTAGTTTCTAGTGTGCTTTAGGCTGATTAAATTATATAATTAATCTTGGGCTGTTCTGTTATCTCGATCTTGAATCCCCACGTCTGTGTGTTCGGCTAATAGTTACCGTGAAGCGGTTGGTGGCAGCGAGTTTGTGCCAAGGATTATTGTGGGGAGGCCAGTGAGATTCGGGGAGATTTTATATATTCCGCCCGCGGAGGTCGGGGGAATATATACCCTACTCTCACCGGGGACCCTTCAATAATCGGCATAAGTAGTATAGCGGCCTCCTTGCTTATTGTCGGGCAATTCCATAATTGGCCTGACTATAAGAGGGGCGCTAGAGAGCGAGTCACGTGCTCTGTCTGTCGGTCGGGAGGTATAAAGGAGGGGTGACCCCCACTTGTTACCCCCCGATTGTGACGTACTGGTAGCCAGCGCGGGGGATTTCTGAGTGACCCCCCGGTGGTTTGTGACACCCCCTTATTTTTATAGTCCTATGTGTTACCCCAATTTAGGAGCAAGAACAAATGTCAGTAGGGCGCAATATAAAAATATATCCCTAAACAGTCTAATAGTCAAGGGTCCTACAGTCAAGATCCCTAAAGGCAGCACTTTTTACCCTAAATTAGTCGGTTCTGCACTGAGATATAATTCCATATATACTGCCACTTCCTATATTAGTGAGGAGGCTGTCAACCTGCTACCCCTAATCGACCCGACGCGTTTCCCCTTCTAATAGAAGGTTCTTCAGGGGTCATCAAAAAGTAGTATAGAAAAATACAATTAATTTATACATTATCCTCCAATCATACAGTGAATACAGACATAGTTTTTGTAATCTCCCCAAACAGAGTACATCAAACAAATGATCTTCAGATTGTACATATGACTATTATAGTCTCCTCTGGTGCTGTCGTATCTTTAGACTCCAAAAATTGACAGGCAACACAGAGTTCCACAAAATATTAGCGTGGATATTACCGAACAAAGAATTCCTGTTATAGAAATATTTTTCAGATTTTTGTCATCTCATTCGGGACAAGGCTGTATATTCTAGGTGAATGATGATGTTACCTATTAAAAACATGCCCATTCATAATTCCCCTTCAGCAAGCTTTTTCCTTTTCTGTGTCCGAGAAATTACTTCTAACGGTTCTTTCTGTACGGGGAGCGGGTCAGCATGTCTCTGGCCCCGGATTTGTTGGCCTACCAGTCGGTATACAGTTTCCATCTTCTGACGGTGAGTGTGTAGCCAGGATGGATAGGTACCGCTGGTATCTTTTTCAGGACTGGTCAGGTTTAGGTCATGGACCCCTTTTCCTGGGCGACCAAAGAGAAGGGTGTGTGGGGTAAAGCCCGTCACGGAGTGGACTTGATTGTTGTAGGCCCACACTAGTTCTGGGAGGAATTGGGGCCATCGGTCTTTCTTGTCATCGGCTAAGGTGCGGATCAACTGGAGTAGAGTCCGGTTAAAGCGCTCACATGCACCATTCCCCTGTGGGTGGTAAGGGGTGGTTCTGGACTTCTGGATCCCATACATCCGATGCAGCTCCTCGATAATTTGACCTTCAAAACAAGCCCCCTGAACAGAGTGCAACCTCTCCGGACACCCATAGACCTGGATGAACTGTCGACAGATGGCCCGCGCAGCTGACTCGGCAGTCTGATCTTTGGTAGCAACAGCAACTGCGAATTTTCTGAAATGGTCTACAATAACCAGACAGTATTGGTAGCCACCACTTGCCATCCCAATCGACAGGTAGTCCACCATCAACAGCTCAAGGGGCCGGGATGTCTCAACTGTTTGGACAGGTGCACACTGCTCAGCGGACTTGTAAAGCTCACAGGTGCGACAGGCTTGGCAGACATCTTCAACCAGCTTGCGGAGTCCCGGACAGTAGATGGACTGTTGGATCCACTGGAAGGTCTTGTCTATCCCAAAGTGGACGTTCCTCTTGTGTGCTTCTCCCACCATCTCACGGGCCATGTGGGCCGGCACTACAACCTGTAGGCACTCCTCCAGCATGTGGGATAGAAAGATCCTCCGGTATAGCACTCCTTCTCTCAGAATCAGATGATGCCATTGGCTGAGCAGGGTCAGGGTACTGGTGGACAGTCATGACCGCGTGTCAGAGGATGGCTTCTGCTGCTGCTTCACCCATTGTTTGAGTAGGGCACATTCAGCATTCCGGTCCTGGATTCTGCACCATTCCTGTGGGGACAGTGGGGACCCTACTGGAGTGCCAGCCTCATCCACAGCATACTGGCGACAATCCATCATCTGCCGGGCTAGTCTTGTGAAGTCAGGCATCTCATCTCCTTCCAGCTCCTCGTCCCGGTCCTTAGTGGGCGAGGGGGATGTCCTTCTGGACAGGCTGTCCGCATTCTGATTTTTAGCCCCAGCTCTATATTTAATCTTGTAGTTAAACTTGGAGAGCCGATCCATCCATCACTGCTCCATAGCCCCAAGTTTCGCATTTTCTAAGTGGACCAAAGGGTTGTTGTCCGTCAGGACTAGTACTTCTGTCCCCGTCAGATATCCGGCAAATTTCTCAGTCATTGCCCACATCAAGGCCAACAGCTCCAGCCAGAATGAACTGTAATTGAAGGGATTCTTTTCACCTTCATGTAGGGACCTACTGGCATAGGCTACAACACGTTCCTTGCCTTCTTGTACCTGTGAGAGTACTGCCCCCAGACCCTGTAGGCTGGCGTTAGTATGTAATTGGAAGGGCAGGGTGTAATCTGCATATGCCAGGATGGGGGACAACGTCAAGGCACCCTTTAGAGCTTGGAAGGACTCTTCTTGGGTAGGTTCCCAATTGATGAGTCATCCCCTTGGACTGTTGGTGGTTCCTCGAAGCAGGTCGTGCAGTGGTGCGGCAAACCTGGCGAAGTTCTTGACGAACCGGCGGTAGTAGCCTGCCAGTCCCAGGAAAGGCCTGACCTCCTTGACAGTTGTGGGCTGTGGCCAGTCTCGTACAGCGGCTATTTTTCCAGCAATGGTTGTACACCTTCGGCAGAGATCCTGTGGCAAAGGTAAACAATCTCCTGCTGTAGAAGACGGCACTTGCTGGGTTTCAACTTCAAGCCATGTTCCCTTAGCCTCTGGAACACGCAGCCCAGCTTCTGTAGATGTTCTTCGAACGTTGCTGAATAGACCACAATGTCATCAGGGTAGATGAGGGTGACGTCGAAATTGAAGTCTCCCAAGCAGCGCTCCATCAGCCTCTGGAAAGTTCCCGGCGCGTTGTTCAGACCGAAGGGCATCCTGTCAAATTCGTACAGACCCATGGGTAGGATGAAAGCGGTCTTTTCTCTGTTCTTTTCGCTCATGGGTACCTGCCAATAGCCGCTGGCCAGATCCAGGGAGGAAAAGTACTTGGCTTTCTTCAGAGCCATCAGGGATTCTTCGATCCTCGGCAAAGGGTATGAGTCCTGGATGGTGCAAGCATTCAGGCGGTGGTAGTCCACACAGAACCTCAGGGATCCATCTTTCTTTTTAACTATTACCACCGGTTCAGCTCAGGGGCTCTGGCTCTCTCGTACCACTCCGGCATGGAGCATGGAGTTCAGGAGGTTTTTCACTTCTTGGTATTGCTGGGGGGGTATCTGCCAGTATCTCTCGCGGATAGGAGAAGCGTTACCTGTAGGGATCTCGTGTTGGATACTGGTGGTGCATCCAAAGTCGGTGTCATGCCGGGCAAAGGACGCCTGGTGTTCCTGCAGTAGTTTTTCCACCTGGGACACTTCCTGTTTAGAGTATTGGGATGTATCCAGCTGACACTTCTCTAGCAGCTACTTTCCAGCTTCAGTGTCATCTGTGGCGGTGGCCATGGCGGAGACAGTCACTGTCCAGTCTCCCTCTGCCGATGGGGCAAACTGGAGGGGGCCCTGGGATTCACCTCTGTAGGTAGGGCGTAGACTCTGGCGAGCTGTGTCCCCGCTTCTAGGTCAACGCCTACACTAACCGTCTTGCTCAGACGGACAGGGATCCTTCCCCTCCTCACGACAGCCAGAGTGCGAGCGACTAATGCATTCAGTTTTCCCTCCCTTGGGGTTTGCGGCTCAATCCGTACCTCCACGCCTTCGTCTTTTGGTGCTAAGGGGTAGCGAGATAATTGTCTCCTTTTCAGCCGGTAAGGTGATCCTAGTGTGGGGAGGCACGGTGATAGTGGCTATGGGCCGTTGTTCCTCTGCCATTTGCTGTAGGCTGCAGGCCCGAACCACTCTTTGGAATGCTCAATGGGTGGCCCCGTGTGTGGCAACTTCCTGTCAGTACTTGGGTCCCCGCTTGGTAAACAATACCAGGTCTAGGTTTTTCAGGATGTTCATCCCAATAATCATGGTCGTTTCCGAACCGAAGCCTTCTTTGACCACGATTATCCCCCTCTTCCCGAGGTCCTGTCCACACATTTCGGTGCTCATCCAAGCTACTCCCGTTACTGGAATGGGTAGATTATTGGCCACTTTGATCTTGATGACGGTATTCGGGTCATAAGCAGCCCGTGGTTGTAGATATTTCTCGCAAAACTGCTCTGAGATGGTGGACACCTGGGATCCAGTATCCATTAGTCCTTGCACGGCAACCCCCTCTAGCATTACTTTCAGTGTAGTGCTAATTGATGCAAGCTGGCTCCGTTGTTGGTTCCTTTTCTCTTTGGCCTTCCCGGTCGAGTGAGCCTCCTCAGCCGGGGTGTCTAGTTTAAAGGTGCCCGCTGTTGAGAGGCATGGCTTGGCGGTTCTAGTGAATAGGCCTGGGGCTCCATCCGCTGTTTCGAGTGAAACTCCGCTTGCTGGGGTGTTTGAGAGTCCATTCGATGGAACGGCTGCGGGTTGGGTTGGAAGGAGTTCTGGGGGCAACGGTTTGCTCTGTGACGGGGGTCACCACATGTCCAGCACTTTCCCATAGGCCGGCAAGGTTGCCATCTCACTTGCCTATCCACCTGTCGGTCTAATGTGAGCTGCAGCACCTGCTTCTGTAAATCCGCCACCATCTGCTTCAGTTCCTCCGTGTCGCTGTTCGGAGTATTTGTACTGTAAATAGATCTGCAAGTAGCGCTATAAGTCTCTGTTCCTGTAACAGGTCCCCTAGAACGTTCTATGGCTTCTTGTTTAACCTCAGCAAATGTAAGGGCTGGATTTATCCGGAGTAAGTCCTGCAATGAGCGGTTGAGATACAGATCTCTCAGTCCTATTACGAATTGGTCCCTCAGCACCAGGTCGCGGGAGGATGTACCAGCTAGATTTTCTCCATTTTTGCAGGCTTGTTCCAGCAGTACTTGGGGGGCGTTCGCATATCGGTGAATGTCCTCCCACTCGAGCTGTGTACGCTGGAAGAACATGTAGCGCAGTGTTCCTAGGTATCTGGTCGGCCCATAGGTGTTCTCTAGCACCCACACCAAGTCATCTAATGTACGCTGGCCCCTAACCGTCTCCAGTCTGACCGTCGTCCATGCCTCCCCCTCTAACGTCAGCATAGCCATTTCCGCTAAGGTCTTAGGATCAACATTATACTTTTCCCCCACTATCCTAAGTTGTTCCGCCCATTCAGGTACAGGGTATTTCCGTCCATTAAACATTCTCACTTGATTTACAATAGACGCCGGAGGAGCTGTCTGACTATAAGCTACCACGGGGAGAGGATTTTGCTGGTCACAGATCCTGCCGACTACGCCAGATGAAGTGACCTCGGGTAAGGCCGTGGCTGAGTTCCCATAATCTGCGCCAACAAAATCCCCACGCTCAGATTTTATGTAAGGGTACATTTCTTTACTGGTAAACATCTCAATGACACACGCTGCTGGCTTAGCAGCACACATAACCAGGGTTTGCTATCCGGGTCTTTAACTTCAGACGCGCGGCGCAGAACACAAACAAAACAGCAATGATAAACAAGAATTCTGTCCCTGACTTGCCCTATAGGTTATATTGCCAGTCCAAAACACAAGGAGGAAGGGCTCCCACGTAGCAGGCCTGGACTCTGGGTAACCGGCGGCAACTCCAAGGAAGAGAAGTGGGAATATCTTCAGCCCTCTCAACAGAGGACTAGCTTACAGTCTCTTGGTACGGAGGAAGGAGACGGTCCGGAGATCCCTTGAGTCCAGTATCCCGTCTGCAGCAGTTCTGGCAATCTCTCACACTTCAGCGATGAGGGCAGTCCGAGGCAGGTCTGTTCAGGTCCAGCTCCAGTAGCTCAGTGTCCTTTTCCCGCACTTTTACTTCCTTTGCAACAAGTGCCTGAGGGAGGGGATCAGATTTTACAGCGTCCACCCCTCGAGCAGTTTCAGCACTTGTCCACAAGGTGGCAGCACCATCCTGTGTAATGTCAGTCTCCATGTCCATTTTAATCACAAAACAGTCAGAGCTGCTCGCCTCGTTACACCTGATTAGTGATAGCACATGAAGATCAGATACTCCAAACTCACCTGTCCATGCCGCTGCTGTCCGTAGTGCTGAATCTCTGGTTCTGCTGTGACGTCCGCGCTGTCTCCGTGCTGCTGCTGCTTCTGGGTTGGCTGTGCAGTGAACATCCATGAGCATAATTAGCCGACTTGGAAGCAGCAGCCAGCAGTGGCCGGAGACCGCATCACTGGAGAATGTGAGTATAGAAATCCTTTTATTTTACTTGATACGTGATTTTACTGGTACGTGTTACACGGGTCACACCACTGTGTGGTCCGTGTGACATCAGTGATTTCAGAAAAAAACAGACACGTGTGTACGCTGCACGGAAACACATTAAGTGAAAAATCACTTATGTGTGCGCAGACTTATTGAATTTATCCCTAGAACGCGCAACCATGGAAAACTACAATAGCAAACAAGTAACCTAGCAGGCCTCCGAGGCCCCAGGTATACATTCTAGGGTTAATGGGCAGCCTATGTTCATGATTCTGGTACGTACATAAACTGCAACATACGTACCAGAATTACTGATGTTAGAAGAGGTCCTTAGTTATATATATATATATATATATATATATATATATATTAAAAAAAAACTATTTTCTTTAACAAAGGGTCCAAAAATGATTATATTTATTTGATAAGAACCCTTTTCCACTAAAAAATGTATTGTTAATCCAGGATTTTTTCTAATAATTGATTATCAATTACAGGAAGGGTTTGTCAATTTTTTTTTACAGATCTACTTTCATCTCTTTGATGTTGGCTATAGTTTATGAAGATGAATGCCCTGAATTAGTCATTGGTTTTCTATAACAGTTCATATTTTCCTGTTGCATTGTAGTTAATGTCAAAGATGTATACATGTATGTAAATATATTCAACAGTGATTTAGATTAATTCATAACAAATGAATCCATTTCAATATATGAATACTGCTTACGGTTGATATATCTAAGAGCTTTAACTTTTTTGAAGTCTAATGTGTATTCCCATATCTTTGTAATTATAATGGATAATAAGTTTGAGTGATAGACGTATTTACGGCATAATTGGCATTTATTTACTTGATACTGAATAAGATTTTCACTTTAACTGCATAGTAAAGGAACTACAGCTTAAACAGTTGAAAAGAAAAAGATGCACTACTGTTTTAGGGAAATATAAAAACATATATAAACCTACATAACACATGAAGGCAATTTTGCATGTACCATCATGCTACGCAGTTACCTACACAACTAATCTATTCACGGGTTTACAAGTGCCACCCACCTATCCAATGCACAATTTAAATAAAAAGACACATATGATAAAATATTTTAATGAGTTAACGTATGGTTATGATTAATAGCGGAATCATTCGTTGATCTCAGTATAAGGCAGGATTCACATTACATTTAGGCTATACGTCAGTAGCGCCATCTAGTCTTCTGTCTTCTGCCCTGGAAAATAAAATTCAGGTGCTGTCCTTCCACACCTTGTTGCCTACTTTAAAATGGTTGAAATATTGAAATGGAGGCCGGTCATAGTGCAAAATTACTCCATCTGCCTCATTAAAGTGAATGGGCCTATTAGAGGTTATTACTATTATTTATTATTATAGCATCATTTATTGAAAAGGGGTACACATAATAGGGCCAAGTTCATTAAATATAAACAATACAAGGCATAGAGAGGTTAGGATGAGGCGAATCCCATTTTTAGAGCTTCAGATTAAAGTCCCCACAGGTCCATTTACATGTGGCCCAAATACAATTTAAACCTGGCCTTATTCATCTGTATAAGTTTTGTATGGTACTCAATTACTGAATTATTCTCCATAGCATAAAAGGTCTGTAATACCATGTTCAATGTCTCAGTTTTATCCTCTGTGATTCACATATTGTACACTATAACCTGATAATATCTAGAAGGTTGGACAAAGGGGCTGAGCTAATCTTATGGTCCCCAGTAACATCTGACACAATCAAAGGGTGCTGATGGGTTGTGAACCCAGTAATTTTCTCCAGACCTAACATGGCTATGTGCTTATGATAAACCCTGGTTGCTTTCCTGTTAATAAGATTATTGATAGCTGGTAATGCCTTGGTATGCTAAACATATGAAAGTATTATAGAATCAAATTATCTTATTTTGCAATTTTGTAAAAATTAATGTTTAGTGTTCTATTACTGTGCAAAAGTAGAAAAATCATCTAAAGGGCTAAAGTAAAAATATTATTTATCATAAAATGAAAAAAGAATAAAAGTAACATTTACATTTTATATAATAAAAAATTATGTTCAAGCGTGCTCGGCTCTGCTCGGTATTTGATCGAGCATCGGAATGCTTGGCTACTCGCGGTGCTTGACTAAGCATTGTGGGTGCTCAGATGTGTCATGTATGAAATATTGAACACAAAGCCGAGACTTGCTTCTGTAAATGATGCGAATCAGCACCCTAAAGAAGCTGGCTGTTCACAGAGTGCTGTATCCAAGGATATTAATGAGATGTTGAGTGGAAGGAAAAGTGTGATAGAAAAAGGTGCACAAGTAACCGGGATAACCGCAGCCTTGATAGGATTGTTAAGGAAACGCCTTTCAAAAATTTGGGAGAGATTCACAAGGAGTGGACTGTTGCTGGAGTCAGTGCTTCAAGAGCCACCACACACAGACGTATCCAGGACATGGGCTACAACTGTCGCATTTCTTGGATCAAGCCACTCGTGACCAGTAGACAACGCCAGAAGCATCTTTCCTTGGCCAAGGAGTAAAAGAACAGGACTATTGCTCACTGGTCCAAGATGCTGTTTTCAGATGAAAGTAAATTTTGTATTTCATTTGGAAATCAAGGTCCCAGAGTCTGAAGGAAGAGTGGAGAGGCCACAGCCCAAGCTGTTTGAGGTCTAGTGGGAAGTTTCCACAATCAGTGATGGTTTGGGGAGCCATGCCATCTGCTGTTGTAAGTCCAGTGTGTTTTATCAAGACCAAAGTCAGTGCAGTTATCTACCAGGAAATTTTAAAGCACTTCATGCTTCCCCATGCCAACAAGCTTTTTGGAGATGTAAATTTCATTTTACAACAGGACGTAGCACCTGTCCAGATAGCTAAAAGCACCAATACCTGGTTTAATAACCACAGCAGTATCACTGTGCTTGATTGGCCAGCAAAGTCACCTGACCTAAATCCCCTAGAGAATCTATGAGGTATTGACAAGAGGAAGATGGGAGACACCAGCCCCGATAATGCAGATGAGCTGAAGGCTGCGATCAAAGTAACATGGGCTTCCATAACACCTCAGCAGCACCACAGGCTGATCACTTCTATTCCACACCACATTGATGCAGTAATTAATGTAAAAGGAGCTCAATCAAGTATGCGTAATTACTGTATATACTTTTCAGTAGGCGCCAACATTTCTGAGTTTAAAATAATTTTTTCAATAGGTCTTATATAATATTCTAGTTTTCTGATGTCATGACTTTTAGGTTTTCATTGGCTGTAAGCCATAATCATCAATATTAACAGAAATAAACACTTGAAATAGATCACTCTGTAATGACTCAATATAATATATGTGTTTCCCTTTTTGTATTGATTTACTGAAATCTTAACTTTGTGATGATATTCTAATTTATTGAGATGCAATTGCATATACAGAGCATTTCCGGGGGACGGAGTTTGTTTTTTTTTTTTTACACACTTCATCCAAAAATGTTAATTTAACCCCAAGTGAGAGCCAATCAGAGACTGTGAATGGCTCTCACTGGGGTGCTGATTTGCATCATTTAGGGAAGCAAGCCTGGGCTTTGTGTTCAATGTTTCATGCATGACACATCTGAGCACCCACATGCACTTGTATCAGGCTCAAATGGGGGCAGAGAGCCAAACTGCTCAATTAATGACTATCATGTATTCCTTATGGCCGTTTCACACATCCGGCATTTCGCCGAATTGCCAGATCCGGTGCACTCCAGTACAGTATATACAGTACAATGACATCGCAGCAAGCTATGGTCACATGCTGTCATGTGACCGCAGCATGTGACCAGAGCTTGCCACGATGCCATTGTACAGTATTAAGACTGTACTGAAGTGTACCGGATTCGTCAATAAATTGAAATGCCGGATGTGTGAAATTGCCCTTACTTGAGTCGAGCACGTTCGAGCATCTTACCAGCTCAAGTAACGAGCACGTAAGCATTGTAAGTATAATGCACTTGCTCCTATCCTGTATACCATCTATCACCATTTTCAAGCACCAGATTCAGGTCCCAATAGACTTATATGAGGACTGGCGACCATGCAGAGAGCTGGGATTAATTCTGGGGCAGAACTTTTTTTTTAAACCCCATTGGACCTGCTGATCCTGGATATCAGCGGGTCCTCCCATCACTAGTCTAAACCTTTCCCTAATAAGTAATGAGCTGATGTTTCCATTGATACCATTTTGGAGTACATTCATCCCCCATAATTGATGAGCCCTGGAAAACCCACGCTATTTAAATGTTGCTTTCAGAAATTGAGAGTAATTTCTAAATTGTTAACAGGAATGTTTGCAGATTTAAAGCAGATCTGTTGAAGACACTGAGATCAAATATATACAGTTTTCTATAGTTTAATTCACTACTTCTTGAAAAACTGTTTAAGGCCTCTTTAATACGTCAGTGAAAAATATAGGCTTTTTCACTGATGTGCTAAAAACGCATGTCCCTCCATGTCCTTCCATGTGCCCTGATTTCATGGTAGACAATTCAGAAGGCAGGAGAAAAGCAGGTTTAATAACCGCGCCAAACCACAGGAGTCCAGATGATGTTAGTAAATCCCTTTTCTTTATTTTCATAGGTCTACGTGTTTCAGGGACATATCCGTCCCCTTCCTCAGGACAATGTGTAGAGACTACTAACAGATAGTAGTCTCTACACATTGGCCTGAGGAAGGGGATGGATATGTCCCTGAAACGCGTAGACCTATGAAAATAAAGAAAAGGGATTTACTAACATCATCTGGACTCCTGGGTTTGGCGCAGTATTTAAACTTGCTTTTCTCCTGCCTTCTGAATTGTCTCCCTGCTGCGGGACCGCTGCCTCCCACGCTATTTACATGCTTTCAAAGGGGTTGTGACTGGCACAACCCCACCAGGTGAGTGTTCTTGCTAACATTCACGCCCACGTGTTATACCGGGTAAGACCCTATTTGCGCCTTATCTTTCCACAGCTTCTCTTGTGATTTCATGGTACACATGTGTTTTGCATGTGCTATCCGCGATAGCACATGGAGATCAGGTATTCAAAACTCACCTGTCCTTGCTCCTGCTGTCTGTGGTGCTGAATCTCCGGTTCTCCTGTGCATGGTCACAGCTGTCTCACCTCTGCAGCTACTTCTGAGTCGGCTGTGCAGTGCATAACTGCATATTCAGAATAATTAGCTTGGCTGGAAGAAGAAGAGAGCAGCGCCTGAAGATAGCGTCACTGGAAAAGGTGAGTATAAAAAGCTTTTTATTTTAAATGTTCATGTTTTTCTGGTATGTGTTTCCCAGAACACACTACTGTGTGTTCTGTGTGACATCAGTGATGCCAGAAAAAAACGGACATGTCTCCATGCGGAAGTCACGGACACATGGAGACATGGTCAGTGAAAAATCATTGATGTGTGCACAGACACATTGATTTTAATGGGTCTGCGTATGTCCGTGATTCTGGTATGTATAAAAACTGTCACATACGTACCAGAATCACTGATGTGTGAAAAGGCCTAACTGCTAGGAGTGAGAGGTCCTAGTTCCCTCCTCACACATAAAATAATTGATTGAAAAGTGAGCCTAACAAATATCTCCTAAAGGCTATGTATACTTTTGTCATTTTAATCTTTTTTACTGTATAATCAAATAATTATCTATGTCATAGAAGAGAAATGGAGAGCATACCTCAAAAAAACAAGAAAACAAAGGAGTAGGATAAGGTACACTGGAAACATCAGTGTCTCCTGAAAAAAGATCTTATGGGGTTGGCCATTGGAGGTTGAGGATCATCATAATTAAACATTTTCCTTCCTTTTGTCTCCACTATTAGTTTGGAGGAAAATAGGGATCACAACTGAATACTTCCAAAGACCCCAATTTTTTACGAACATACGATGAGGATGTTATTTAGCAAGTATAGTGAAAGTGAATGTTACTGGGTGGAAAGAACTGGATCACAATTTATTTTTTGCTAGTGAGAATTCAAATATTGAGACATTTGCATTACTCATTACTAAGATTATACAGGAAGAATAAAAAATCAAATTGATGAAATCAAATTTGCTGAACTGTGGATGCTACAAGGCTATGGACAATTAATAAAAAAAAAATCTGATTATAAAGAAATATGCTAAAGCAGTGAAGATAGAACGTTTTTTGCTGGTATACATTTTAGAAGTATTGAAGTTATCCATTATTCATGGACGAGGAGATATCTTCCTGAACTCGTGAGTCCAACAACTGGAATCCATAATGATTTTGAGAACGGGGCTTTTCAGAGCAAAGATTGAACAAGTGCACCTTTAGTTTATAGTCTATGAGATTGCTGGAGATAGCCAAGTAGTTGGCTAGGCTATCTCACATAATCACACAGAAAATAGTGAAATTATGCATGTTTGACCTTTTATCCTGAAAGGTGAGGCTGCAGAATTTTGCTCACATGATCAATGTGAATCCCAGTGGTTGAACACTAGTTTTCAGAAAGTTATACCCTTTTAGGCCCCCTCGACTCATCAGTTAAAAACACACACGATTTTCACTGATGTGATAAACGTGCGTATGACCTTCCATGTGCCGTGATTTTGGCACATGTGTGATCTCCGTGTTCTATCCGTGATAATACATGGAGATCAGGCACTTGTACTAACCTATTCACTCCACTGCTGTTTGGGATGCTGAAGTCTCCCGTGATACTGTGTCTGACCGCTGCTGTATCACCGCTGCTGTTAATTCCAGGTCAGCTGTGCAGTGGATATGTATGAGCATAATTAGCCGACCTGGAAGCAGGAGACAGCAGTGGCTGAAGATAGCATCAATGGAGATGGGTGAGTATAAAAAGCTTTTTATTTTAAATGTACGTAATTTTTCTGGTATGTGTTTCACGGACCACACCACTGTGTGGTCCAAGGGACATCAGTGATGCTGGAGAAAAATGGACATGTCCCTGTGCAGAACATACGGACACGCGTGTACGCTGCACGGAGACATGTCAGTAAGAAATTACTGATGTGTGCACAGAGCCATGAATTTTAATGGGTCTGCGTATGTCTGTGATTCTGGTACGTATAAAAACTACAACATATCTACCAGAATCACTGACATGTGAAGGGGGCCTTAAAGGGGGAAAAGATAACTTCTACATTTAGTACAAACCCATTAAGTTGCTTTTACCATTGAGTTCAAAAGTGTCGCTGTTCATGTAGGTAATTTAAATGTATAGTTTTCCATGTAATTCATCAACAGAGAAGTTTGGAAATCTTTTATGACTTTCCTATGCTCTTTGAGGCCCCCTTCACACGTCTGTGAAACACGTGCATGTTTGTTCCGTTTCCGTATATATCGGAGACATGGACAAACAAGCACCAATGTTAATCTATGTTTGAGGTCACACGTGCTTTATTTCATAATGTCCATGTGTGCGTGTCCGTGATCCGTATGTGTTTCCATGTTGAAATGGACCCAATGAAGTCTATGGGTATGTGCGCACACGTTAGTAAACACGTATGCATCTCCCTATGGTCCGTGTCCATTTGGTGTTTTTTTCTAGCGATGTCGGTCCTTCTTTCTATTTCTGTGTATGTTGGTCAATCTCCCTCAGTCCGTCGGTCGGTCTCTCTCTCTCTGTCTGTCCCTCTCTCACAGTCTGTCGGTCAGTCTTCCCCCTATCTCATACTTACCATTCCCCGCTCACCGGCGCGGCGCTGCACAGCTGTAAAATAAACTCCGGCGGCATTTACTTTTTTGAAAAAGCCGGCCGCTCATTAAACAATCTCGTATTCCCTGCTTTCCCCACCCACCGGCACCTATGATTGGTTTAAGTGAGACACACCACCACTCTGAGTGACAGCTGTCTCACTGCAACCAATCACAGCAGCCGGTTGGCGGGTCTATACTGTGCAGTAAAAAAAATAAATAAATTTAAAAAAAAATGACATGCGGTCCCCCCCATTTTGATACCAGCCAGGGTAAAGCCACATGGCTGAAGGCTGGTATTCTCAGGATGGGGAGCTCCATGTTATGGGGAGCACACCAGCCTAACAATATCAGCCAGCAGCTGCCCAGAATTGCGGCATCCATTAGATGCGATAGTTCTGGAACTCTACCTGGCTCATCCCGAATTGCCCTGGTGCGTTGGCAATCGGGGTAATAAGGAGTTATTGGCAGGCCATAGCTACCAATAAGTCCTAGATTAATTATTGCAGTCATCTTTGAGACACCCCCAATGATTAATCTGTAAGTTACAGTAAATAAACACACACAGTGAAAAAATCCTTTATTTGAAATAATAAACACTACAAAAAACCCGCGTTCACCAATTTATTAAGCCCCAAAAACCCCTCCAGGTCCGACATAATCCACGGAGGTACCTCGTCGCTTACAGCTCTGCTACATGAAGGGGACAGGAGCTGCAGAAGAACACCACCGCTCCTGTCACCTCCACGCAGCAACTGAGGTGAGTATCGCGATCAGCTGAGCTGTCAATCAGATTACTCGCGACCACCGATGGATCCTCCAACTGTGACAGCAAGATACCTGAGTGACAGCGATGAAGTCACAGATGAATTGCAATCACGAGTGGAGGATCCAGCTATCTGCGGGTAGCCTGAGTGATGGCAGCGCTAATTGCGCTGCTCACTTCAATCACTCAGGGGACTAGTGGTCACCAGTGAGTCCTTCATGGATGACCGCTAATCAGTACGCGACACAGACAGAGCCGCGGTATGACAATGAAGTTGGGTGAAGTTCACCCGAGTTCATTCTCAGCGCGCGACTCTGCTGTCAGCGGGTATGTAGCAACGACATGTTACATCACACGCGGAACATTTCACACGGACATTACACTCACATGTCAGTTATGTTTCACACGCACACACGGCTAGCATACGCAATTCCCACAGATGCCACACGGACCATAAAAAATGACACAAAAATGGGACATGGACCCGAAAAACGGCCCGTAACACACGTGTGTGGTTTTCACGGACGTGTGAAGGGGGCCTAAGACATGATTACTTGCTTCTTGAAATTAATTCAACAAGGGGTCTGGATATATTTCTTGAAAGACATAGGTAGGGAAACCTTCATACGGTGCAGATATTTTAGCAAGTCCTCTGACAATTTTAATTTGTTTCATAATCCATATGTGCAATAAGTGTATTTTGCAGCAGATGTTGCAGATTTGCCATTGATTTCATCCTATGAATTGACACCCTTTGAAAAACACAATGAATTCCGCATAAAGAATTGACATACTGCTTAATTAAAAATATGTGTCACAATCAAATTTATTCACCCCCCCATTCCAAATTAGGTTTATTTTCACAATTTAGAAACTTTCTGCTGTTCGCAATAAACCGAACAAGATCAATTGAACCACAACTAATATAACAAGAAATATCTTCAAGTTCAACACAAAATGACACTTTTATTGAATGCTGTAATCTAAAAATTATTCAATTCCTTCATGACTAGTGTCTTTACTACTTATGACATACGGCACACCATGTATAGCCAGATAGTGTACCTGAGAAATGTAACATTATTTCCAATAATTAATGCCACCCTTCATATTTATTCATGGGTTATCAAGAGGGTAGTCCAAAAGGTCATTGCCTTGCATAAAGAAGGATACAAAAAGATGGCAAAGTTATATAGTTTTTCTGAACATTGGAAGAATAGTTTGCTCGTTCACAGTTAGGCCACATTCACAGATTAGTATTTGGTCAGTTTTTTATCCCAGCATTTTTGAGCCAAAACCAATAAAGTATAATAGTAAGGCCATGTTGTATGTTATGCATTTGGCAGTATTTTACATCAGTATCAGTAGAAGTGGTGCACGTGTTTCTAATATATTTTTCTTCTGTTTGCTCCACTCCTGATTTTGGCTTCAAATACTGAGTTAAAAACCTGACCAAATACTGAACATGTGAACGTGACCTTAAACAAACACTAACAAAACTACAAGGATGTGATAAAAAAAAGTCAACATTTGTTCTCACCAGATTCCTAAAGAGGCAAGGGGTTTAAAACTTCAAGTGACTGCAAAATATTTGACACAATAAATGATTGCATTAGGCAATGACATTTCATAGCAAGGTGCATACTAAAGGCTGAAACTATAGATGTCAGAAATCTTAGATAACCACCCTTACGTACCCAAAAGCACAAAAAAAATGTCCGATATGCTGAAAAACATATGATTAAGGCCTGTTTCACACGTCAGTGATTCTGGTACGTTTGTGCTTTTTTTTCTACGTACCAGAATCACTGACATACGCAGACCCATTATAATCAATGGTTCTGCTCACACATCCGTGATTTTTCACTGCATGTGTCTCCGTGCGACGTACCCACGTGTCTGTGATTGCCGCACGGAGACATTTCCATTTTTTTCTGGCATCACTGATGTCCCACGGACCACGCAGTGGTGTGATCCGTGAAACACGTACCAGAAAAAAACGTGCATATAAAATAAAAATCAATTTTACTCACCCGGCTTCAGCCGTGCTCTCTGCAGCCTGTTCTGCCTGTTGCTTCTGAGCCGGCTCATTACTGTCATGCATATTCATGAATGCACGACACAGCCGACCCGGAAGTAGCTGCTGCGGGGGTCAGCGACGGCCGGATGCTGCACCGCGGGCAGGAGCATTCAAAACCATGGAGAGCGGGAGCGGGCACAGGTCAGTTAATCTCTATGTGCAATCACGGACTATGGAGAACGGAGCCCGGATTGCACTTAGACAACCCACGTGTGCCGTGAATCACGGCACACGGAGGGACATGTGCGTGTTTTACAAGTCAGTGAAGAACATCTGTGTTTATCACTAGCGTGTGAAACGGGCCTTAGTCATAAAAGTATGGGGATTCTATTTTGTGGAGCAATGAAAATAACACTGAACTTTTTGGATGGATGTATTAGTGGTATGTCTGGAGGAGAAAGAATTTAGCCTACTCTGCAAAGAAAGCCCTGCTTATATTGAAACATGATGGTTACTCAGTGATGCTTTGGGACTGCTTTGCTTCCTCTAGCACTGGAAGTCTGAAGCATTTGGATAGAAAAAGGGGATTTGACTGAGTGTTACAAAATTGAGGAAGAAAATGTTATGTATTTTGTTAAAAAAATTATTTAAAAGAACTGAAAGTCCTCAGTGGTTGATACCTTTTAATAGCTAACTCAAAAGATGGTAATAAATATCAAAATTTCAAGACTACTCAGGTCTCTTCATCAGGCTCAGTATAACACAAAATCTGAAGAGTCATATATTTATACACAACAGGACTTAGAATAGTGCAATAATAAGACAAGTTATGAGAATCAGAACTATCAGTATGGGAAGGGGACAAGTAGTTCATAGATAAGCAGTGTGAAAGTTTTATTGTCCTCTGATTGAGCTCTGGTCCAGTTTGGTTGCCCCCATATGCTCTGAGGAGCACATTTCTTTTGTTAGGAAGCTGAAGTTTGGGTATCATAGGACCTTTCAAGAAGCTAATACTTCCAAGTATCTCCAAAGTCCATCGAAGCTTGATTTCTGAAGAAGTTATGGAATATTCTGGAGTGGGCATCATGATTTCTTAACTAGAACCATATAAACCATCTTTGATTGGTTGCAAAGAAGGCATCTCAGCCTATGAATATGTTTAACAGATTTTGAAAATGTCACCATGATTGATCCTATGATGTCATATTCGGTGTTGTAAAGATATTTTTTCAGTAAAACGAGTATAATAGTCAGCTGCAACTACCTCATGGGGTCAATACTGTTGGGTGTTTTGATAATTAAATGAACTTTTGTTCTTTTTTTTAATAGTTTTCATATTTTTTCAATTCATGTTATTTGTCTAAAATATCAAAGAAACAGATGTGCATTATAAAATTAGCAACCAGTACGGTGAAGGGTTTATACTAGTTAATGAGTGTATCTTATGTAATTCTCCGGACAAATCTCGTCTTTTAAAATTTTTACTATTAGATCAATAAAAAAGAAAATGAGTTAACGTTAAATAAATATACATTTTCATTCTGCAAAGTTCTAATGAGAGTAGTAAATTAACTTGATCCAGAGTGAGCATCTTTGCCAAATAATGATTGTAACATAGCGTTAGGTGATTTTCATTCTTCACATGACTTACTTAATGCTAGAGAACTGTGTGTAAAACGCACCAGATCAACGCTAATGAAGATTAAGGACACGTTAATGGTTTAGGCTGATAAGCATTGTCATGACATTTAAGAGGAAATCAAAGCTGTTTATATCTGCGTTTATTGCAGGCGCTGAATGTTGAAGATCAGCTCATGCACATAATAGCCCTCTCATTAATATTCCTTGTAGCGTATTAGTGTTATTCTTACTATGATAGCAAATTGAGCTTTGTTTCTTTTGAGTCATAACATTTACACACATATAAAGTCACTTTATTGATTCAACATCTTCTGGAATAAATTGAAATACAGTTTGTAAGATATACAAGAGGTTTATAGTACATAATAGCATGGCATCCAAACCTCTTCCATTCAGCAGAACAATTCTAGATTTTAGAAATTTTTATGGTGCCCCTTCTTGGACTATGCAGTAAAGCTGAGCAGACCTGTGGAAATTTAGGTTCTGCTAGTACAGTTAAACTTTAGATAAAGTTCAGTTTGGGACCTGACCTTGACTTCTCACTGGAAGGCACCAAATGGGCAGTTCAGAACTCCGCCTTCATACAGCCAGCCGTAAACAGATTATTTCCAGTGAAGGGCAACATTTTTCATTATTTTGGTGGGGTGTACACTACATCCAATAATGCTGCTTTCACCCTCAGTACGAGCCATTCAAACACTGAATGTGGCTCTCACTGAGATGAGCACCAATCGCACTCAAGCACAACAATGTAAACCACTAGAAAACACATTTTTTTTAAAAGTCTGTGTTCGGTACGAACACCAAACTTTAAAGTTCATGTTCGCCCATCTCTTCTACTGAGTCCTGTCCAAAAATATATCACAGAAGAAAACATGGAGGCCTACACTGCATATGTATATTTAACTTTGGCTGCGGTTTTTTAAGACAGGCGAATTTCTAACCGACAGTGGTGGAAGTGTCGCAACCTTGGGGCTTCAGTCGCCACAGAGTATTGCACTCAAATGTGGGTGTAATGCTAAACCCAGATCCTGAGGAGGTCAATCCCGGTTTCACTACTTACACACTCAAATACACACCAGGTTGTCCTGTTCCCATTGGGGACTGGGCTAGGGTCGGGTAATAAAGGGGTCGCCGACAGAGTGGCGTTTACAGGATGCCCTCACACAGGGGCCCCAGTCTCACTAGCTTAGGACCTGGGAGGCGGAGGTACAGCCAGCAGAGGGAGTTAGGAGCCAACACAACAGTTAGAGAGTTCTCCAACAGGAGAGCAACAGAGCAGACATGTCTCACAGGTGCTCCGGTGGGAAGGAGGAAAAGTTCACACGATTGCCGTGGAGAGAGTGAACCTGCTCCCCACTGAATCAACGCCACACAGGGCGGCAGAACCCTAGGGAAGATCATGCTACACATTGGTTTTCAAGAATCTGCCTGGACGGGGAAAGTTTCAAGCTTCCCTGACCACACAGCACCCTAAAGCCCAGTGCCAGAGAGGATCCGGGGCCTCGCTTCAAGCCGGACCCCATATCAAAACCGTGGCACCTGCATATAGGGACAAGGGTTCTAGTCGTGAAACCCAGGGTCCCCTCGTAGCTTAAAGCCAGGGGATCCACAGACAGGCGTTACAAGGAGAGAACCCACCGAACACCCAAACTAGACTGATCTCTAATGGGTTCGGGTTCGACGGAGCCCATCATAGCAAGTGACTGGTATTACCCAGGTGAGCAGCACAGCATGAAAAGTGAGTAAACAACCTGGAACCGCAGCCATAGACTCTGTTTCTTCATTACCGGCATCGCCACTCTGCATTTCTATACCCGCCATTACTACTCCCCTCATCATGCTCTCCGGGGTCCACGCCACCTGTGTGGAGCGATACCATCCATAGCTGCTACCATCATCCACCCTGGAGGACAGCGACAGCAGCGGCGGCTGATTCCCTGGCCTCGTACCACAGGTAGCTACTACTCCTATGATCTTTCCCCAGCCATTTTCCGTACACCTCGGGGCAACAGTCGACGGCCCGGCGATGATTAGGTTAATTGCCTGCCCCGTGGGGCCCTACAAGAGTACATAGTGGAGTCAGATGCTTCTAATTCATTAAGAGGTGCACTCCTCTTAATGAATCAGGAGTATCTGACAAGTGGCATGCACCTAATTCCAGAGCTAAAAGAAATTGGCAAGTAAACACAAAGAGTCGCAATATGTTTGCACAACTCCAAGTTGAAAAAAAGTTTAAACTTTTTAAAGTGATTTAAGCCAAAATTCAGACCTGGCCACTTTGGGGAATCAGGGGCCTATATTCTGAGCTGCCTTTCTGTATAGGCATCTACTCACCTCTTCATGTATAGCAGTGTTTTTTTTGGGCTGTAATGAAGAGTGTAGTCACTAGGCAAGTGCACCTTTTAATTGATAAATTCATCCCTCAAAAAAAATTCTTCATGAGTACAGATGTGTGCATTTGTCAGGTGCACTATGCACCCAGAACCACAAGCAGTTCTGGATACATATTGCTAATCCCTGTCTAACCATCCCTGTATCCAGTAGTCCTCTTAGCAATGGTAGCACGCTCACAGGGGTGTGCTAACATGCTATTCAATGCGACATCACCAGCGGGCACTTCTGATCAGCGGTCACAGCAGACATAGGTACGTGCGTCACCGCTGGTGATGCTGCATTAAATAGCATGTTAGCACGTCCCTCTGGACATGCTAACATGCTATAAGGGCGGAATGAGCGCGGAAACTAACGCCCTTGGGACTAGTCCTCTCGCTCATTAGCATATAATAAAAGATCTTTAGAAATACTTTTTCTAAAGATCCCTTTATCTATGCTAGTGTAAACAGGGACGGATAGAGATGAATTAGCAATATGCACCCAGAAATGCTTGTGGTTCTGGGTGCATATTGTACCTGACAGGTTCCTTTTAAAGATTCCCCATTAACCTCTTCACTTCCTTATGATTTTCCATTTTCATTTTTTCTTCCCCTTCTTCCAAGATCAATAGCTTTTTAATTTTTCAGTCAATATAGCCATATAAAGGCTTGTTTTTTTTGTGAGATATGTTGTACCTTTGAACAAAACCATTTATTCTGCCCTATATTGTATGGAAATATGTTAAAAAATTCCAAGTTCAGTGAAATTGGGAAAAAAAAAATGTGCAATTGTATATATTTTTTAAAATTTATCATGCTTACTATATGAAAACCTGACTTGCGAATATGATTCCCTGGCTCAGTATAACTTCATAGATACCAAACATGTAAAGATTTAATTTTATCTAAGTGGTGAAAAAAAATTCTGAAGTTAAAAATAAAAAATTGCACTTTTGATGCCATTTTCAGAGACCAATAGTGTTCTCATTTATCAGGATTTAGAACTCAGTAATAGCTTATTTTTTTGCGTCTGGAGATGACTTTGTTAATTATTCCATGATTGATGAGTTTAATTTTTAAGGATTTTTATTTTATATTTTTTAAAACTTATTTTTTACCATTTTTATTGTTTTACTTTATGGCTGTACTGTCTGATCGCTTCTGCTGATCATCAGAGCGATGCTTCAGCATCACTCTAATCAGCAGAAATACTGATCTCCTCTTACTGTCAGTGCTGTCAGAGTTTGACAGCGCAATATAAGGGGTTAACAGGCACCGTAGGATGGAAGATCCACCCACACCTGTTAGCTGCACATGTCTGCTGATCAGATCAGCAGACATGTGCGTGGGAATTAAGCAGGTTCAATACGAGAACCTGCACTAGAAAAACTGATACAGCCAAGGACGTATATGTACAGGGGTTGTGAAAATAGATTTAAGTTGAAATTTAAATCATACGCACTGACTAGCCACATTCATATAACATATGTCACCTATGAAAGAGCTATGTAAATGTTTGATTGAAAATATAATTGCATACATTAAGGCTTTAGACCTCATGCACACCTTGATTGTTTGGTGAGTTTTTTAGCTCAGTATTTGTAAGCTAAAACCAGAAACCAGAAATTAGTAATAAATACAGAAGTGGTGTTTGGTTTCTATTATACTTTTCCTCTGATTGTTCCACTCCTGGAACTTACTAAGGTACAATAACTCACCAAATACTCAGTGTGTGCATGAGGCCTAACTTTTGTTACTTCTAAGCATATGCACCAAACCTAAAGTGTAATATGTGCGAGACAACCCAAGTGTTGCCTTCTCATTTATCGCTTGTTCATATTCCACGATTCTTTATATTTTTCAGATTGTTTTATTTGTTCGCATATTTTTTCCCCAAGAGCAAGTAACATTTTTTTAAAAAGTAAAAAAATACAAACATATTAAAAACTTTTGAAAACCATTGAAATACTCAATTCTCCAAAAGATTTATTAGTATTGCAATATACTATATGTTTACATTATGCCACACTCTGTAAATTGTAGAAATTACACTTTGTTTGGAGGCATCAAACATTAGATTTACTTATGCACCTGCATATCCATTAATATAACATATTTGCATGGATAGTTTACATGTCTTTTCTTGTTATTACTGTCTATATTCTATACACATCGCACTCTATTTCAATTCAAACTTTGGCAGCCAATATGTCAAGGCTAAAAAATAGAATAGCCTCCATCTGAAATGAAATAATTTTGTTGTTCAGTTCCGAACGATTTTGTAATTTCATGCTTGTGTATGATAATTTTATGCTGTCCTGCTCCACGTAACTCAGTTCTGCCAAGCCCTGACAGGTGATAAATACAATACTTTCCACCCTGCATGTGATGGACCAGCTAGAAGGGGAAAAAAATTGCAATTTACATATCTAAGCTATAACCGGTGTAACATTAAACCTATTTGTTCTTCATTTAAACCTTTGTTTGGTCAGAAACCACCTCTTATTTAACATTAAGTATTGTTTTGTTTTTGGAATTGTTTTGTTCATGTGATGATGTCAGGTCACGTTGTACGTTACTTTAACATTATCAAAACATAAGCAAATTGTTATTATTAATATTTATTTTAAAAGCAATATATATTCCAATGTTCTCTACTTGAAAAAGGGACTTACATACATATTATACATAGATAAATCACAGTAAATAAAATACAGTAAACAAAGTAACATTGACAGGTCGGTAAGGATGGAGAGGAACTTGCGTGCATGTGCTTACAGTCTGCAGCAATATAAAGGTCCCTTTGCATGGATCAACAGGCAGCATAATACGATCACCGAACGGTAAATTATTATCTATCAGTCATCATTTAATTGCCTTTCTAAAGAGGCTAACCAAATTAAGCAATGCACATGGAATGATCTATACTAGATTACTCAGTGCACATGGACTATCATAGTTCTGAGCAATGCACGTCCTGTTACAAAGGACTATTTGAAAAAAAAATGTTTTGAAAAAACAATGACAAACAGCCATGGTAATCGAGCAACATGGGCCTGGAAATTCCCAATCAGGTACTTACAAGTCATCAATTTGAGCAATTATTCACTGTCTGCTGATGAAATACGTTTACTGTCTAAGGGATTGTCTTTTTCACCGACTCAGGTACTTGATAAATTTGAACTTACCAAAGATATCTATCTGTTCTGTAGACAGCTCACCTTTAAATTGCTGTACCACCAACCATCCGTTATTGATACTCTGCCTCTAGAGGACCGCCAAGTATTCAGGGATTTACTGGAATTACTGGAGGAAAACAGTGTAACTAGAGGTAAGACGGTACCTTTCTCCCAAAGGTTACCATCTCAAGCTACTCCCTCTTTTTCCCTTTTCCCAGTAATCCAGGTTTTCTATGATACCGTTTGTAGAGACATACACAATTTGAGGATTGAGCCTTTCAAACAGAACAACCTGAGCAATGTAGAGAAAAGGGCATTAGCTGGCCTACAGAGCAACAAAGCCTTCCTTATCAAAGAGGCTGATAAGGGGGGCAATGTTGTTCTGTGGCCAGTGGACATGTATACAAAGGAGGCATTAAGAAAGCTACATAACACCAAGGCTTATAACATCTTGCCTTCTGATCCAACACAACTATTCCAGAAAAAACTGGGCAAATTGCTCTCGAAGGCATTGGAATTAGGCATCCTTACAAAAAAAGAGAGAGATCTTCTTTGGACACGTCACCCGGTGGTACCAACTTTTTATCTGTTACCGAAAATTCAAAAATCAACTACAGAGCCACCAGGTAGACCCATTGTGTCAGGCATTGGGGGTCTGTTTGAACATTCTTGTAAGTACCTTGATTTTTACCTCCAACCCCTGGTATTTTGGTTGGATTCATATGTGAGAGATTCATCTCACCTAATAGAACAGCTTGATAAGCTTGTCTTACCTCCAAATACGTGCCTCGTCACAATGGACGTTGAGGCACTGTATACCTGTATACAGCATGATTTGGGATTGAATGCAGTAGCCTACTTCTTGGATGTACGTTCCTCAGGCAGTAGATTACATGACTCTTTTCTTTTGGATCTTTTGAGCATGGTTCTTCATAACAGCTATTTTGTTTTTGACCATATTTTTTACAAACAGACCACCGGCACCGCTATGGGGGCTCGCTGTGCCCCCTCTTATGCCAACCTTTTTATGGGGTGGTGGGAGGGGACACATGTGGCTTCATTAACATCCTTCGATACCTGTTTTTTTGTTGGTATAGGTATATCGACGATATTTTGGTTTTTTTGGACAGGCAGCATCTCGGAGTGTGAACTTTTTATTTCTGGCTTAAATCAGAACCCCTGGAACATCTCCCTGACCTCACGAATTTCCACCACGATTGATTTCTTGGATATTAGGATCACATTGGGGGGAAACCAAGTCACCACCTCGCTTTTCAGGAAGGACACGGCTACCAACAGCATCCTGCATTACGAGAGTTTCCACCCCAAACACGTCCGGGATGGAATACCAAAAGGTCAGTTCATAAAGGGTTCGCCGGAATTGTAGCCATGAGGGCTCTTTTAAGACAGAAGCTCACTAACTGACGTCTCGCTTTCTTGAAAGGGAGTACCCACGTCGGGTGATCTCCAGAGCCTTCCAAGTGACATCAAAAATGGACTGAAGTGAAGCTTTAAAGCCACGAGTCAAGACCGGTATGTCCACGGTTAATGTCATTACCACCTTTAATAACCACTGGGGACAAGTCTATCAGCTTTTGCATAAAAACTGGGATATTCTCCGTAGTGAGCCCCGTCTGTCCCCATTCATCTCTGACTGCCCCAAGTTGATCGCTAAAAGAGCCAAAAATCTTAAATATTTATTATCCACAAGTCATTTCAGAAGACCGTGTACCCCTTTGGGGAGGGGCTTCAGACTTGTGGGTACTTTCTCTTGCGGGGATTGTAATATCTGTCCCCACATGATAGCTGATGATCATTTAACGGTTTCTATCCCTCCAGGAACAGTATCCACAAATGTCTATGCGAACTGTCGAACAAATAAACGTGGTATATCTTCTGGTCTGTGACTGTCCCAAGCTCTACATGAGTCAAACGAGCCAGGAATTCAGGAGACATATTCAACATCATATATCCTGTGTCACAAGAGCCCGTAAGGAAAGAACGTAGGGTAAGCCACTCACTTCAGTTGCGGCCCATTTCCTGGATTTTCACAATGGGTCTTCCCGATGTATGCAACTCCTAATTTTGGAAAAAATCTCCTCAGACATCAGAGGAAAATGAGCAACTGATGATCTTTTGAGATGTGAGGCCAGATGGATATATGAGTTGCAGAGTCTGGCTCCTCATGGGCTCAACGAGAACTTCTTTTTACAGGGTTCTATAAAAAATGATTGTAAAGAGTAAAGGATGAAGCGATGTACGCTTCATAGCTTACTTTTTCTTATGTTGTCTCTTTTTTTTTTTTAATTTGTCTAGATTCTTCTACCAAGCCTCTACTCAAGGGACCCATGAAGGTCTGCAGGACTTCAAGCAAATCACAAGCCAACCCTGTCACAAATTATACATCTCCTCCTTTTTTCTAGTGACCAATGATATTTGCCTTCCAGTAGTCTTCTTATAGTGTTTTACACAATTTTCAATATTTTTCTTGTCTGTATACATTTCCGGTAATTTTAGACCACAATTGCGGCCTTACCTCTGCATGTTGTGTATTGTTTGGCACGGTACTCCACATAGATCTTTTTTGGCGCATGCGTATATTATGGGTAAAATATAGATGTACATTTTTTCTCCCTCTATCTTGATGTTTTCACCTCATATAAATACAACCATGTTCTTGTTTAATATCATTCTTCTCCAATTGAATACATTTTCCCTCATGGTATGTCTCTAACTGAGCCCTTATTGGCACACTAGATGGTTCCATCTTGTTTTATTACATCCTCTAGATGTTATCAAAAGGAAAGGAGAGGAAGGGAAGAAGGGAGGAAAAAGAGAAAGGAAGAAGGAAGGGGGAAAGAAAAAAAAAAAAGGGAACGGGAGGGGGGGCCGGCTACACAATAATGTGTGATTTTTGTCATTAATATTTGATGTTTTGACGTCCCTCCCTGACATGTATACAATCCATTTTTTTCATTTTTTGGATGGTACTCTATATTGGTATAATGGTGTTTGGAACCTATGGGTGTGTAGGGAAAGAAAGGAATAGCATTATATACCTTCTACCATCATTGCTTACTCATTGCCTCAAATATGTGACCATATATGACAAATATAATCATCATGTGTCAAAAATGTTATATACCCTATGTATCATTCTATGTAAGATATCTTCTGTGGTTCTATTTTGTTGATATTCATTTATATTCACCCAGTCCTTATCCCTCAAATATGTGACTATATACAAGTCTGAGAAGCTTATAATTTAATGAAATTACTCCCTGCCTATTTTAGGTATAATCTATAACTGCTCTCTTAGATAAATATAATTGTCATGCTTTAAATATGCTATATATACATTATGAATTGCTCTATATGGGATATCCTTTGTGGTCTGGTGCCGTTTTTATTTATCTTTTTTTTTTTTCTCTGTTTTCGTTACCTGGGGAGTGTCTACAGCATTATGTCTCTGTGCATCCTGATATCTAAGACCCCACGCATGTGTGCTCCAGCACTGGGGGTGTGCCTCCCACACAACATGCAGAGGACACATGAGGTGCGTTCTCTAAATCTGCGCCTGTGCCGGTACACGTTGCTGCAGTGGGAACCTTTCTGTGCTGCACTTGTTATTTTGTGGACACCTTAAGGTGTTGCACATTTCCTGCTTCAAACACATTATGGTACGGACCGGAACTTACATGTGATCCTCACACATCTCATGTAATCAGCATTACCAAACCGCCTCTCCACGACAAAACAAGTGTTGTAAATTTTCTTTCCACTTAACCACTCTTGTATGATATATAAAGCATCTCATCAGTACATGTGTCAACACCCCATTTTTCCCTGAGGAAGCCATCTGGATATGGTGATATGCGTTGGGGGGGGGGTTGCTTTAGGTCTCCACCTCCTCCATGACTGCTTTTTCACCATTGCTCTGTTTGCCTTAATGGGAATTATTTTGCATGCCTCTTTTTCCATCATTGTGCTTCTGGTAAAGATTATGGCATTGTATATATTTACTTATATGTAAACCTGCTTTATTCCAACCTGCTTTATCCTTACATGCTTTTCAAAGCCCTATCCTATGGTTGATTGGATTGATATATGTATTTGGGCATTTTTGCATATTGATTTTTACATATTAATGTATTAGCCATTTGTCTTTAGGACTGACACTTCTATCTTTGTTTTTTTTTGCATGCTATATGATTATGATTCATTGGTGTTATTGATTGCAGTACATGGTCTAAAATCTCTGAGGTGGACACTTCTCAGAGGCTTATGCTTTATTATAGCAAACCTCTGATGTTTATTGTACTTCATGTTTTTAGATGTTTTTAAACTATGTTGGTATTTTTCCTACAATAAACCTTTGAATATTTATTGCCATTATTGTTTTGGTGATCTTCTCATTAGCACACCACCCTTTTCTCCTTTTCATTGTTGCTGTTACAAAGGACGATGCACCTCAGAAAATGATAATTTTTTGCGCTGCTCAAAAATTATTTCCCCACATGATTGACTGTTTTGCTCAATCATAGGGTGCTCAGCCTATTTAAACCATAAGATAATAGTGAAATGAGTATTCTAGCAACAGTTGTTCACAGCTATTTGCAGTGTAGGTGCAGCATAAATTAATGAGTTTCTCTCATCAAGATAATCCCTTTTGAATTAAAGCTGGCTAAGTGACTGGATGCAGCAAAAGGACATCTTGTAATCCGATTTTTTAAGTAGGGAAAGTTAAAACAGACAAACAAGAGACACTGCAGGAAAAAAGTAGAATAAATGTTATATATGCAGGTCCAGGATCGCCAGAGCAAGAAATGATCTTACAGAGAAGTTCTCCAATTTAGCTCAGAAAGACATGGTCTTAACCATGGGATTCTTGCACCTTGATGCTTTGTCATGAGTGTGTCCGGCTCTTGGGAAACATCTGACAAGTCTTGGACCAGAAGGTCACAAAGCTTTATTGTTCGCAGGTCTACAACTTGTATTTGAGTGAATCTACTTTATTTTAGTCCTAAAGGGGATAAAGACTCTCTACTATCTGGCTGTCCTTGACTGCCTTAATCTCAGGTAAAGTGCTTTTGTGACGCTTCCAATTTGTAATAAAAAGTCACATGTCTCACCATCTGATGCTGGTTATAGATTCCTATTTATGTGCTGTCCACTTTGGAAAAGCCTGTCTCTGGAAGAAGCTGATGAGTTGTGATTATTGCAGCTATGGTGTTTATCTGTATTACAGGAGCTTGGAGTGTTTACCTTTTTTGTGTCTATTTTTCCTGTGTCTATCTCCCTTAAGTTGTGTTATATTATTGCAGTGGTGATACTAGTGTTCTTGCCTGCAGTCTCACTAGTCAGGGTAAAATCAGGACAAGCGAGGGCATAGGAATGTGACAACGATGGGGGGAAGGACCTATAAAGGGACACTAGGAAGCTCATGGGAGTTGCAGACGGTGTCCCCTCTCTTATCTGCCTACCGACATGACCTTTCTATTTTGTTGTTTTTTGTGGCCTAGGTTGCATCAGGACGTAGTGGATTTGGTGTCTACCTGTAATGTCTGTTCACTTTCTAACATCCAACATACTCATCCGTCCGGGTCTCTCCTATATTTGACTATATTTGACAGACCATGGACTCATTTATCTATGGACTTTATTAATGATTTTCCTTTGCCCAATGGAAAAATGGTAAACTGAAAGCTTGAATTAAGTTTGGAGACTTTCCCAAGGTGCTTTGTGTCCCATAACCAGGAAAATGGTTTGTCTTACTTTTGACTGAGTTTGCATTAAATAACTGTCGCAATGAATCCACTGAAAAGTCACTCTTTTTGGTGCAAATACATGTCTTGACATAAAACGTTGTCAGGGACGGACCTGTCTGTGAATGATTGCATACAGTTGTACACTAGGAATATCAAGTTGAAAGTTTGGTCCTAGGTTTATTGGTCAATATTAATTGATCACCATTATCAACCTTGTGGCCTTTTGGCGGCTTGAACTGCCCTTAGCACTTAAAAAACATAATGTTTTTCACAGATCGTTACTGAAGAAATTTGTTGCATCTCTGGAGCTGACACCATTACCAATTATTGTTGATTGCAATCTTGCATTTCAGATGGAAAGAATAATTGATTCTTGTTTGGTTTGCAGTTCTCTTCAACATTTGGTACACTGTAGGGGTTATGGTCCAAAGGAAATGACATGGATATCTGCATCTGAAGTGAATGCCAGTAGATTGGTGAATTAATTCTATACATCTTATCCAGACAAGCTTGGACCTGAGCGTCTAGAAGCCCCTCATAGAAACAGAGGTACTGTCATGAGTTTGCCCTGCTCTGGGGAGACCTCTGGAAAGTCTGGAATCAGACGTTTCCAATGCTCTATTGGTCGCTGGTCTACACCAGCCTGTCTCTGGAAGAAGCTGATGAGTTGTAATTATTGCAGCTGTGGTGTTCAGCTGCATTGGAGGAGCTTGGAGTGTTTTACTTTTTGTGTCTACTTTCCCTCTGTCTGTCTCCCTTACCTTATGTTGCATTCTCCCCATTGCAAGGGCCTTCCTTTTAAACCATTACTGTAATTCCACTTGTGTTGTGCTGCATGCTGAGCGTATGTATGTTTCTTTTAATGACCAAGCTTGATCGCATAAGTATAACATAAACTATATGGTCAAATTTCACACTAAAATATTTAAAAAGTTATATCTAATTAACGTTCAACTCTATTATTTTCTCAGAACTAGTAATAGCGGACCCATGGATATTCAGGTTTGCCAAATCAGCATGAACAAAATGAAAATTTTAATTCAACATCCGAACTTGACCCCAAACAACAAACCCCACACAAGTCAATGGGGACGAGAATTTCAGAGCTGTAAAAAGGCCTTAGTAAGCGCTAGTTGGCTGCAAATGGAAGTTAAATAGTAGTAAGTTATACTTACAATGTTTCCTGGAGGATCACAATGGAGTCAGACTCTTTTACAGGCCCACTTATTAAGGTTCATTATTATTCACTGCTTTCCCCGCTAACGCTCTGTGCCACTGTCTGTGATTGGTTGCAGACTGCTATACATGTCTCCCACCTTGTGTCTACGTCTGTGTCTAGTTGTAGTCAGTTTTTTGTATAGTAATGTAAAAACCAAAAAGCAAATAATAAAAAAATGACCTGACCTGACCTGAATGCCAAACTGCTGGAAGGACACAACTCCCTCTTTGAAAGTGAAAGTGACTGCCAGAGTGTGGGGAATGATCCGCACTCTGACAATCCACACCTTGAAAGTCAAAGTGACTGCTAGAGTACATTGCATGACCACAACCCGCACTCTGACAACCCTCACTTTGAAAGGGAAAGTGACTGCCAGTGTTCGGGGCCCAACTACTATCCACACTGTTCTGAATGCCATCTGTGTGGGTGCTGTTTTGGATCTCCCTCTGGTGGCCAAGAATAATAGTGGAGCTAAGTCTGAGCCTGTTACTTAGATAGGTGTCGGTGTTAGTTGGGAATTAGGGAAGTCCTATTGCAGACAAGCCTGGTCTATACAGGACAGCACTTTTTGCCTTGCTGGGGCTGGTTATAATTGTATTTTCCCCAGTATTTGTTCCTGGCTTGGAGTTCTGTCCTTCCCTGTTTCCGTGAGCAAGACGTCTGCAGATAAGTTGTCAGGTTTTTTTCTTGCTTCCTGATTTACACCTTAGGTTGTTTGTTTTTCTTTGCTTTGTTTTGTATCTGTTTTCTTGCAGGTTAAATTTGGTTTCTCTTGTGTGTGAGCATGGGAGTTCCCTTTTTGCTAGCTCTCCTGCAGGATAAGGGAGTTTCTCCCTGTCTAACTTGAGTATTTGCACTTTTGTATTTTTGTGTTCTTTTTGGTATTTTGTTCTCCCATTATTTACATGAGTACCTGATATAGTGGGGGTGAGGTTGTTTGACCTCTAGGGCCATTTTTACTATCAGGAGATTGGTATTTTCCTACAGGTATTTTGTACTGACCACAATCAGTTCTCTTTCCTTTCCTTTGTATTTAGTTAGTTGAGCTTCGCCTTTGCTAAATCTATTTTTCCTATCTGTGTATTGTGTTTTCCTACATCACCGTAATCTTTATATGTCAGGGGCTATCTATTCCTTTGGGGACTTCTCTGAGGCAAGGTGGATTTCCTCATTTCTTTCTGTGAGGCATAGCTAGTTTCTCAGGCTGTGACGAGGCGTCCAGGTGTTTAGGAATGCTCCACGGCTACTTCTAGTCTGGTCTGATAATTAGGGGATTGCGGTCAGCCCAGGTTCCAACTACTCCTGTTTTCTTGGTGTTTTTTTACTAGTGGGAGATTTTTGTAATCTTCCACAGATACCGGATCATAACACCACACTATGATAAACCGCACATAAAAAGATAAATTGACTGTCAGAGCGTGAGGAACAGCCACCACCCACACTCTGACAGCCTGCACTTTGAAAGTGGAAGTGACTGACAAAGTGTGGGGTACGGCCATGCCCCACAATCTGACAGTCCAACAAGACAGGTCACGCTATGGGAATCCAGGTGTTACCTCCGGTGAACTAAGTGGTGTTACCTGCTCAAAGCCGAGTCCCCCGTTGGCTGTCAGTGATTAATGGAGCCTGTAGAGAGTGGACATGTTTTCCCTCTCTTCAGTCTCCAGATGTAGCCAATCAGAGGATCGTCATGGGACTTCATATGAATTGTGTCAAATCTGCAAGGATCTTTTTGCAGTTAATAAAGGAGTGAAAAAAGGTGCATGTATTTTATTTCAAATAAAGGATTTTTTCGTTGCTTGTTTTATTTCTTTTCGCTTACAGGATTAGTAATGGGAGTGTCTCATAGACCACTTCCCTTTACTAATCCAGGACTTGATGGAAGCTGACAAATCACAACTGTCAATAATCCCTTATTACCCCGATTGCCACGGCACCGCCGGAATTGTAGTATCTAATGGATTCGACAATTCTGGGTGACTGCTGACTGGTATTTTTAGGTTGGGGGGCAAACATCCATGGCTACTCCCATCCTGATAATACCAGCCCCCACCTGTCTGCTTTACCGTGGCTGGTTATTAAAAATTGGGGGGACCCGCTCTTCTTTTTAAAGATTTATTTAGGATCTCCTCTATTTTGAAACCATAAAAGTAAAGCTCATAGGTGGCTGTTGCAGCTTTAGCTGTTGTTTTACTCGTGCTGGCTATCAAAATAGAGCAGGAGCTAATGTCTGTTTTTCTACAGTGATTTCACTGGCCAATAACAATCATGCTAACACTTAACATGTCTCTGATGAGGCCGAAAGTGCCCAAACTGGAAACACTTGCTGATTGGCTGCTCTGAAACCTTTCAACAAGTTTTATTTGGATGACAAACCCGAACAGGAACTGGACATACAGGTAAAAGTCTATGTTTGTTTCCAGGATGGACCTCCTGTTCGGGTTCACTCATACTTATTCAAAACAGAATTTACATTTGCAGAAAGAGTAATTTAATTAGATGGGTATATTAATCAATACTAATTCTTATACAATATAAACGTAAGGGTACTTTAAACGCTGCGATATCGGTACCGATATCACTAGCAAGCGTACCCCCCCGTCGGTTGTGCGTCATACAAAAATCGCTGCCCGTGGTGCACAACATCGTTAACACTCATCACACGGACTTACCTTCCCTGCGACGTCGCTCTGGCCGGCGAACCGCCTCCTTTCTAAGGGGGGTTGGTTTGTGCGGCGTCACAGCGACGTCACACGGCAGCTGTCCAATAGCAGAGGAGGGGCGGAGATGAGCAGCTGGAACATGCCGCCCACCTCCTTCCTTCCTCATTGCCGGTGGACGGAGGTAAGGAGATGTTCGTCGCTCCTGCGGTGTCACACATAGCGATGTGTGATGCCGCAGGAACGAGGAACAACATCGCTACTGACCAGACAACGATTTTTCATAAATAAACGACCTCTCTCAAACAATTTTTGCCTCTTTTGTGATTGTTTAAGGTCGCTCTAGCCTGTCACACGCTGCGATGTCGCTAACAACGCCGGATGGGCGTCACAACCACCGTGACCCCGACGATATATCGTTAGCGATGTCGCAGCGCATAAATGGTCCTTTATGCTGGACAGTCTTTTTAGATTAAATATATAAAATTTTATAGCTTTGTTCCTCTTGCTTTCTAAACCGCATCTCTTAAGTCAAACATTACCAGTAATGGGTGTCCAAATGGTCTGTATAAACAATTGGTTGTGGTAGCTAGTTTTTCTTGGGTTATTGCAAAGCATGCAGTAACCTTACTGAAGTGTATATATTTATACATATATATCATGCCTAGAATAGGGTGTGTATATACTATACATTCATTGTGAAAGAGCCCAATAAGCCTTGTAGCAAAAGCAGCCATCGCCTCATCCATTTATCGGAGTGCTGTTTGTGATAAATTGGTGGCAGTGATAGGATATCTACATGATCTCCCCTGCTGTCCCTATGACATATACAAAGACAATATTTGGATTTTTGTCTAATAAACAACTGCACCTTTCATAATCTTGAGTCACTGTTTTATTGCTTGAGAAACTGAAAATCTAAAACTAACAAAATTAATTGAAAACTGCCTGAACTGATCATTACAGATAATAATACATCACAAGAAATTATTTCAGAGATTAGCTATTCTGCCAAGACATGAATTTGGTAGACTTTCTTCAAAATCTGTTGGTAAATTCAATATAATAAAACAATGATTGCCACTAAAAAAAGTAGTTTAATATGCTTTGATGTCTCCTGACCACAAAGAATAACAAATAATTGAAATGCTGCCAAAGAGGAAAGAGGAGATCAGTGTCCGAATGGTGGCCAGTAGAAGATCAGTGGGGAGTTGTGGCAGCAGACACTGGTGAGGGTTTGGTGAATATAATATTGTATTGTGTTTTTAAAGGGAATTTGTCAATAGGATTAGCCCTCCTGAGTAGAGTTAAGCGCGGTTCGTGGTTCGCGGTTGGCCAGTTCGCGGTTCCAGTGATTTTGGGGGTTGTTCTAGATAGAACTAGAACTCGAGCTTTTTGCTAAAAGTTCGGCAGCTCGAATTACGTTCAAGAATGGTTCTATCAGCAAAAAGCTGAGCTAATTACTAACTGGCTTTTCACTGTAATAGTGTGAGTCACTCTGTGATTCACACTATTATCAAATTTCAGCGAATAGTGTGCGGAGGGGACGGGTTTTAGATCTGTGTTGCTGAGAAAATGCCGATCGTCATTTTTTTTTTCCTAAGCACGCGTGTAGTGGGTCGGGCCAGCATGTCAGCCAATCCCAGAAACACACACGGCTAAGTGGTCTTTTTGCCAGATAAGCAAGGGTATGTGTCATAGGCTGTCCATGTCACATGTCCTTCCATTCTAAATACGGACCTTTTCCCTCAGGATGCCATTATCTGCCTTCTGCGTCTGGGTGTTAGTCACCGCTCACGCAGCTCCTATCGCAGCTCCTGCTGTGTACGCTCTACACACAGCGCTCTACAGATTGAGGACAGAAGTTTTTCAGCCCTCTTCAGGGCTAATTTCATCAGGCTCAGAGCCATAGGTGACAGTCAGGTCCATGGAAACGCTGTATACAGCTTCAGATAACAGCGTCTGTTTACCTAAGCTCAGGGAATTCCTTGCTGCATTTCACCATTAGGAGGGATAGAAAGTGAGGCTTCCTTTCCTCTACATTGACCCACAACTCGGCCTCTGTACCCTCCTGCACATTTTTGCAAAGCCATTTTAATTTAAAAGAGTGCTGCCAGTTAGTGGCATCCAAAAAGTGGCTGTTGTATTACATTATTGTGCCACTTGTGCCAAAGCAAGTCCCACCACCTCTGCATTCTCCCCTTCTGCACATTTTTGCAAAGCCATTTTAATATAAAAGAGTGCTGCCAGTTAGTGGCATCCAAAAAGTGGCTGCTGTACTACATTATTGTGCCACTTGTGCCAAGCAAGTCCCACCACCTCTGCATTCTCCCCTCCTGCACATTTTTGCAAAGCCATTTTAATTGAAAAGAGTGCTGCCAGTTAGTGGCATCCAAAAAGTGGCTGTTGGACTCCATTAGTGTCCCACTGCTGCCAAGCAATTTCCAGCACCTCTGCATTACACCCTCCTGCTCATTTTTACTAAGCTATTATAATACCAAACACTGATGAAACTTAGTGGCATCCAAAAAGTGGCTGTTGGACTCCATTAGTGTCCAACTGGTGCCAAGCAATTTCCAGCACCTCTGCATTACACCCTCCTGCTCATTTTTACTAAGCTAGTATAATAGCAAACACTACTGAAACTTAGTGGCATCCAAAAAGTGGCTGTTGGACTCCATTAGTGTCCCACTAGTGCCAAGCAATTTCTAGCACCTCTGCATTACACCCTCCTGCTCATTTTTACTAAGCTATTATAATAGCAAAAACTGCTGAAACTTAGTGGCATCCAAAAAGTGGCTGTTGGACTCCATTAGTGTCCCACTGGTACCAAGCAATTTCCAGCACCTCTGCATTACACCCTCCTGCTCATTTTTACTAAGCTATTATAATAGCAAACACTGCTGAAACTTAGTGGCATCCAAAAAGTGGCTGTTGGACTCAATTAGTGTCCCACTGGTGCCAAGCAATTTCCATCACCTCTGCATTACACATTCCTATTCATTTTTACTAAGCTATTATAATAGCAAAACACTGCTGAAAGTTAGTTGCATCAAAAAAGTGGCTGTTGGACTCCATTAGGGTCCCACTGGTGCCAAGCAATTTTCAGCACCTCTGCATTACACCCTCCTGCTCATTTTTACTAAGCTATTATAATAGCAAACTGTGCTGCCAGTTTAAAGGCCATAGTTGCATTGTCAGGGATAGTCAGTGTTGTTTTTTCAGCTGTCAATAAAGCTAGACCACCTCTGCAATCTACACCACCTCTCAATTTTTACTACCACATTTTAAGTGGCCAATCTTGTTGCTATCAAAATGAGTGGCAAAATGACAGATGCTGGTGGAACGGGGAACAGGCGTGTTGGAAAAGGAAAAAAAGTTGTTGTCCGTGGGGAAGGTGGCAAAGCTACATTAACATCTGCTGAAGATAGGCCATCTTCCAGCAAAAGTAAGATGTCTACTACTTTCCGTGGACAATCCGATGTGCTCCCTTTTTTACGGACACGAACAACTGTAACAAAGGTAGATGATGCACAAAAAAGCATATGCTTGAATGGATCTCAAGTGCTCAACTCACCTCAACTACCGCATCCAAAAAAACCCAGTCCTCTGAGTTGTCATCCCAATCACACTTGCTTTCTCCCAGATCTCAAGTCTCCATCCGCCCTGCACAGTGTGATGGAACAGAGATGGCTGAGTCTGCAGAGCTGTTCAGTCACACTATAGCCTGGGAATCAGAGGTCTGCTCCCAAGCTATAGTGAGTACAGACCAGGAAATGGTCTGCAATGATGCCCAGAACCTTTGTGATTCAGATTCAGGCCGTGATGATTAAGTTTCTGAGCATAATGTAGACGCTTATTCACAAACTGTAACACCTGTTGTTAGAGACAATGAGGAACATACTGATGACGATGAGATGCAGATACCAGATTGGGATAACAACTTAAATATTCGGTCAGGGCAGGAAGAGGCTAGGTCTGAGGGTGAGGGGAGTGCAAACACAACGCTTGATGGGGAAGTTCTAGATCCCACCTACTGTCAACCCACAATCAGGCACTCGAGGAGGTCAACAGAGGCGGTGGAGGAGGATGCAACTGACGACAAAGTTACCTTGCGCCTTCCTGGACAGAGGAGGAGCACTGGTAGCACATGTACAACTGCATCCTCAGCCACCACTCTGCCTCTGAGCACTAGTCGGGGTGGCTCAGCAGGTCGCATGTCCTCTAAGCCTTGCCTACCCTGGTCCTTTTTTGACCTTCCAAAGGATCGCCCAAATCATGTGATCTGTAAACTTTGTCGGGAATCTGTTAGTAGAGGGCAAAACCTCAGCAGTTTCACAACTTCTTCCATGAATCGTCACATGAATAAATATCATATGTCCCAGTGGGAAGCTCACCGTGCTGCAATGCGGCCCAGCGGAGCGGACCATCCCCTGCCTACCCCTTCCAGTGCATCCATGCTCTCTTCATCTTCTTTGACTGTAGGGACAGCTGTCACACCTTGTTTTCCACGTACACCTTCCACCACTGTAACCGCAACAGGCAGTTAACTTGGTACGTCGTCAGTTGGTTTGGAAGGGGAAACAAGTGCGTGTGTACAGCTCTCTCAGACATCGATAGCACCAACGTTGGATGAAGGCAATATCATGTCTACACCTGCACTTTCCTCAAAAACCTGCATTTTTCCAGGGACACCTTACTCACCACCGTCTACACACAGCAGCCAGATCTCTGTCCCTCAGATGTGGACAAATAAAAGGCCATTTCCTGCGACCCATGACAAAGCTAAGAGGTTGACTTTATCCCTCTGCAAGCTCTTGGCTACCGAAATGCTGCCTTTCCGCCTGGTGGATACACAGGATTTTCGAGACCTTATTTCTGTCGCTGTGCACCAGTACCAGATGCCCAGTTGCCACTACTTCTCTAAGAAAAGTGTGCCTGCACTACACCAGAATGGTGCACACAACATCACCGCTCCCTTGAGAAACTCTGTGTGTGAACGGGTGCATTTCACCACCGATACTTGGACCAGTAAGCATGGACAGGGACGTTACATGTCGCTGACTGGGCACTGGGTAACTATGGTGATAGATGGTGAAGGGTCTGCTGCACAAGTCTTGCCATCCCCACGACTTGTGTGTCAATCCTCTGTCTGTCCAAGTTCCTCCACTGCTTCTGCCTCCTCAACCTCGTCTGGGTCCTCCACCTCCACCCCAAGCCTGCCTGGTCAGGCCACTAGCATTGTAAGTGCGCAGAAGGAATCACGCACCCCTCATTACTATGCTGGCAGCAGAGCGCAACGCCATCAGGCGGTCTTTATCTTGAAATGTTTTAGAAATAAGAGTCCCACAGCGGCTGAGTTGTGGGCAGCTCTGGAGAGAGCTTGGTAAATGGTTGTCTCCACTCAACCTGCAGCCTGGTAAGGCCGTGTGCGACAATGCTGCAAACCTGGGCGCAGCCCTTTGCCTGGGCAAGGTGACACACGTGCCTTGTATGGCGCACGTGTTGAACCTTGTTGTCCAGCAATTTTTAACACACTATCCCGGCCTAGATGGCCTTCTGAACAGGGCACGAAAACTGTCTGCTCACTTCCGCCGCTCAACCGCCGCAGCTGAGCGACTTGCATCGCTTCAGAAGTCTTTCGGCCTGCCGATTCATCGCCTGAAATGCGATGTGCCGACACGCTGGAATTCGACTCTCCACATGTAACAGCGACTGTGGCAGCACTGCCGAGCACTGATGCCATACGTCATGACGTATAGCCTGGGCCAACGAGATGCAGAGGTGAGGCAGATCACCCTCATGGAGTGGTCTCAGATCAAGGACCTATGCACCTTTCTGCACAGTTTCGACATGGCGACAAATATGTTTAGCGCTGACAATGCCATTATCAGCATGACAATTATAGTCATTTACATGCTGGAGCACACGCTAAACACTATTCGGAGTCAGGGGGTGGGATAACAGGAAGGGGAGGAAGCATAGGAGCATACATATGCGCAAGGGACAACAACATCACCAAGGTCCAGACGTTCATCAACACCAAGGCGGCAGGCATGGGACCATGGGAGACAGGGATCAACAAGGGCGCATGGTAGCAGGCAAAATGTTGAGGAAGGTGCAGGAGAACATGAAGAAATGGAGCACAAACTGTCCATGAATATGGAAGACTCAGCGGATGAGGGAGACCTTGGTCAAATTTCTGTTGAAAGAGGTTGGGGGGAGATGTCAGAGGAAGAAAGAACGGTTAGCACCTCTATGCCACAAACACAGCGTGGACTTGGTCCGCATGGCTGCGCAAGACACATGAGTGCCTTCTTGTTGCACTACCTCCAACATGACCCTCGTATTGTCAAAATTAGAAGTGATGATGACTACTGGCTTGCAACACTATTAGATCCCCGGTACAAGTCCAAATTTTGTGATATAATTCCAGCCATAGAAAGGGACGCACATATGCAGGAGTATCAGCAGAAGCTGTTACTCGATATTAGCTTGGCTTTTCCACCAAACAACCATTGTTGTTGAGTGAATCTCCCAGTTGTAACTTGACAAACATGGGACAGTCTCGTCATCAACAGTATAACTGTACCAGCAGCACTGTATCTGGTGCTGGTAACAGCAATTTTATTGAATGGTTTCATAATTTTTTTAGACCATCCTTTGCAAGGCCAGCAGAGACAAGACGTCTGACACATAGTCAACGGCTGGAGAAGATGATACAGGAGTATCTTCAAATAAACATCGATGCCCTGACTTTGCAAATGGAGCCTTGCTCATTTTGGGCTTCAAATCTTAAAAAAATGGCCAGAGCTCTCCACTTACGCCTTGAAGATCTTGTCGTGGCCAGCTGCCAGCATTGTCTCAGAACATGTCTTCAGTGCTGCTGGGTGTGTGTTGACAGATAATTGCACGCGTCTGTCCAGTGACTATGTGGATAGACTAAAGTTCATCAAAATGAACAAGTCATGGATCCGCATGGACTTTACTACCCCTGTGTCATCCTGGGGAGAGTAAATGCTTGTGGATTTGGAATGTGCTTGATGCAAATCTACCTGTGAAGTGTACAACTGGGGAACAAGTGCTGCCACTGAAGGGGTGTCTGTGTGGCCCAATTTTTTAAAAAAAGGGAGACTCCGCTTGGAGTAACCCTTGCTTGCAGAGTTTCTAAAAATGATCCAAGATGAACAGATCTGAGATCAGCAAAGACTTTGCTACCTACCCCGGTGTCATCCTGGGGACAGTTAAGGATGGCGGATTTTTGAATGTGCTTGATGCAAATCTACCTGTGAAGTGTACAACTGGGGCACAAGTGCTGCCACTGATGGGGTGTCTGTGTGGCCCAATTTTTGGAAAAAAGGGAGACTCCGCTTGGAGTCACTTTGCGGTGTTTTACATGATTTTAGAAGGGCATGCCATGCCTATATCTGTGTCTCGTCCTCTTTTCCGCTGTTTGGTTTTCGCAAGAGAATTTGTTCTTGTCACTTTCCCATGTGTTTGTGTTGTGTTGTGAGTTGTTTGTCACCTTTTGGACACCTTTGAGGGTGTTTTCTAGGTGCTTTTATGTGTTTGTGATTGTCTCCCATTGTTCTTTATGGGGTTCAAGTGGTTCGTCGAACCAGTTCGCCGAACCGAAGTCGAACACGGCCCCCTTTCGGCGAACCAAACACGAGCCGAACCGCGACCGGTTCGCTCATCTCTACTACTGAGCTATTTTTAAGGGCATACAGATCACGAAGTTGAATAAAATGATACTTTGATATCTGCAAACTGATATGTTATTTCAGAGAAATTCATTTTTCTTAATTTGTATTATTTTTGTGTCATGGTGGTTCATGATGATTAATTAATCTGCCAAATTTGAAACTGTTTACTTTCATTTTAACGCACCAGTTACTTAGCCTGCTTTTTGGGACAAATTTTTGCTAAAACCTGTTAAATTACACCTTTTTCTGGCACACCATTTGTTGAAGCCACTGAATATTGTCAAAAGAGACACAGAAAGTGTCTAAAACATATTAAATATGGTGAAAGTGATAGAAGACAATTTTAACCCTAATTACATAATCAAGAATTCTTGCAAAATTTTTCCTCTCTGTGTTATTTGAGTTTCTGCTAATTTTATGAAGACTAAATCCTTGATGATTGCACCATTCATGTACAGCACTCTTAGGAAGTACTTTATGCAAACATATGTGCAAGCGCAGCTCAATGATGGTGCAATTTCAGGTCCAATGATGAGTGAAAGTTTTTTATAAACTTTGAATTTGAAGGTGTTGTTTATTACATAAAATATTCCAGCCACAGGGTAAAATATATGGGAAATTTTACCCCAAAAAAGTATACCAAAAATATACATTGCAGAGCATTTTTCAAATATCGCCAATTAGAAATCAATATATCTAGAGGCCACAAGGAACAAAGAAAGACGAAGGATAAAAGGGGAAGTGAAGAAGGTGGAAAAAAAGAAGATAATTTTTGTTTTTTTCTGAAGGTGATATTTTTTTTCCCTTTATTTTATGCCCTGAATAAAATAGAAGCTTCAGAAAGAGCAGGTATTAGGTAGAAATAAATCTAGCTCATAAAAAAGTATATTGGACTTTAAAATTAAAAACAAAATGTTCCATAGGCTTGGATCATAGATATGATCTTTACTACATTTATTGAAAAATCCTCTGCAATGCTTATATGAATATTTTGTATCCAAGTAGTTCAAACCATATAGCACTAATAATATTTGGAGAAGTTTAAGAAAACCTTTTTCTCCTCCAAATGTATTTCGTTTTTTTTTTCTTTTTTCGTGTTTTATGCTAATTGTGTGAGTTTGATTGGTTGCTTGTGGTTTTAAATACTCACCAGTAATGTATTGTGTTATCCTATGACTAAGGACGCTGTGGGCATTGGAAACGCATCAAGGTAACGTGGTGTGTGTGCTTCGGCACCATGTTTTAGAATTTTGTCTATGTTTTGAAAAAAGAAGAAGATACATATTTAACTATACAGGATGTGAAAGATATTCTAATTTTTTTAAAGTTTTATAGTCTAGTTTCAACTTGTCTAAAGGGCCTCAGTTCAATAAGGCTCAACCAAAATCCATAGTGAACTTATCATCATCAAATTCATCAGATGCAATTAGTATAAAAAACAAAATTTGAGTAATTTTTGAGCAAAAAGAGAAAAAACTCCTTAATCATAGGCAAAAATGGTATTTGCCTATGATTAAGGAGTTTTTTTTCTGAAACGCGTAAGGCGTGGAAAGGCATATGGAGAGATTTTGTTTATCCTCTAACATTTTTTTAATGTGACCCAATAAACTTCAAGATTTTTAAAGACAACGGTGCTGGATTTGTTTCCCTCCCTGTTTTTCCTTCTAATGATTATGTCAGCTGTGGATGACAACCACAGATACCGTGCACCAACTCAAATGGAATTCTATGCAGAGGAGTGGTGAGCTGGAACTTGTTTTTTCTTACATAGATTGTGCTGGGGACGCAGGAGGCATGTGCTTACGCTGCAGTGCTAAACGCTGCGTAAACGCATGAAATTACGCAATGTGTGCACAAGCCCTTAGTTAACTAGGGCACTATGCGACAATAGCTAAATTACTACAGTAGACGTTCTATAGCTTGTAGGTGGTGCATAATCTTTGAAAAGATACTGAAAGAAAATGCCCATATTTAACTTCCCAGTTTGGCATAGTAAATGTTCACTATTGTAAATCATCTCTAAAGCAGTTGATAACTTTTTAAAGGCTTTTACAAATTGCATTATCATGGAACAATGATTTAATGATAAACAGAATGAAAATTAATATGGAAAGTTCAAGGTTAAAATGTTAGCCTTTAGTCTGCAGATTAAAGTTTGTGGGTGTAACGGTAAATAAATCTATGACATTAAACAATGGAAATAAATAAAGTTGTTAACCAGAGCCTGTAAAAAATCCCTGTAAAATGAGGTGCTAGGATCATTAGGTGCTTCACACATGGTTACATTGCCGACAATAACAATTCACATCTACTGTTGCAACCTAGCATATCTTATAACTATACATCATGGTTCAGTGAACCTCTTAGATAATACAGGTCCTTTTATTGCTGTTCCATATTCACCATTAATATATATGGATGTGTGGGCTTCAGAAGTAACATTAAAGACGGTGATATCTCTTTCCGTCATTTTAGAATAGTGCAGTCATTAACTACAATAACATTTTTTTTTACTAACATTTTTAAGAACCATTTTCTACTCCTTTTGGAGAACACACTAAAAGCTTGTTTTCACTGGGCAACTATCATTATGGATTGCTAAATGCTCAGCAATTGTAATAATTTGCCAGTGTATATAATGAAGATGTATAAGTGATTGATATAGCTGCTACTTATATAATAATAATGAGAGGATATTTTTTAAATTAAACATACACAGCTTTGCAGGAACAGTAAGAAAATTATTTGTAGTATATCAGTTCACTGCAAATCAAAAGCATCCAGTTGCCCAAAAATGTGTGTATACAACTATTTCTGAGGTCTGGGAAGAATGTATTGAACCCTTCCCAAGATCTTAAACACAAAGACAGCCTTAAGCTTCCTTCACACCTACTTGTCTCTGGTATGTATAGTGTCCGATTTTACAAGTATTTAGCGATACATTCACATTAGAGTTGAGCGAATACCTAACTATTCGTACTCGCTATACTTCTCACAAGTACTGACTAATACTTGCTTATTAGTGATGAGCGAGCATGCTTGTCACTACTCGGTACTCGCACGAGTATCACTGTACTCGGGCTACTCGGCGGGTACCGAGTAATTTCGCGATACTCGTGCTGTACTCGTGGTCTTCTTCCCTGCATGTTGGCGCTCTTTTGAAAACCAGCCCTCATGCAGGGATTGTCTGGCAGACCACAGCAATGCCACAGCCCTGTTAGTTGTTGAATTGCAGTGATTGGCCGGCCCGCACAACGTGACCGAGCCTTTATACCGGCGGGCGCGCTGTGCTCTGCACCCAGCCATCTCATATTCCCTGCTTTCCCTGCCCAAAGGCGCCTATGATTGGTTGCAGTGAGACCCGCCCCCACGCTGAGTGACAGGTGTCTCACTGCACCCAATCACAGCAGCCGGTGGGCGTGTCTATACTGTGCAGAAAAAAAATAAAATAAATAAATAATTAAAAAAAACGACGTGCGATCCCCCCAATTTTAATACCAGCCAGATAAAGCCATACAGCTGAAGGCTGGTATTCTCATGATGGGGAGCTTCACGTTATGGGGAGCCCCCCAGCCTAACAATATCAGTCAGCAGCCGCCCAGAATTGCCGCATACATTAGATGCGACAGTTCTGGGACTGTACCCGACTCTTCCCAATTTACCCTAGTGCGTTGGCAAATCGGGGTAATAAGGAGTTAATGGCAGCCCATAGCTGCCACTAAATCCTAGATTAATCATGTCAGGCGTCTCCCCGAGATACCTTCCATGATTAATCTGTAAATTACAGTTAAAAAACACACACACCCGAAAAATCCTTTATTAGAAATAAAAAACAATAACAAAGCCCCTCATCACCAATTTATTAACCCCGACAAAGCCCTCCATGTCCGGCGTAATCCCCGGACCTCCAGCGTCGCGTCCAGCTCTGCTGCATGCAAGTGACAAGAGCTGCAGAATACACCGCCGCTCCTGTCAGCTTCACACAGCAACTGAGGTGAATAGCGCCATCAGCTGCTGTCAGTCAGGTAACTCACGGCCACCGCTGGATCCAGCGGTGGCCGCGATTAACCTCAGTGACAGCTCAGCTGATCGAGATACTCACCTCAGTTGCTGCGTGGAGCTGACCGATGCAGCGGTGAGTAGCGAGATCAGCTGAGCTGTCACTGAGGTTACCCGCGGCCACCACTGCATCCACTGCTGGATCCAGGTAACCTCAGTGACAGCTCAGCTGATCGCGCGGCTGTCTTCAGTTGCTGTGTGAAGCTGACAGGAGTGGCTGTGTATTCTGCAGCTCCTGTCACCTTCATGCAGCACAGCTGGATGCGACGCTGAAGGACTGTGGATTACGCCAGACATGGAGGGTTTGTCAGGGTTAATAAATTGGTGATGAGGGACTTTGTTAGTGTTTTTTATTTCTAATAAAGGATTTTTCGGGTGTGTGTGTTTTTTAACTGTAATTTACAGATTAATCATGGAAGGAATCTCGGGGAGACGCCTGACATGATTAATCTAGGATTTAGTGGCAGCTATGGGCTGCCATTAACTCCTTATTACCCCGATTTGCCAACGCACTAGGGTAAATCGGGAAGAGCCGGGTACAGTCCCAGAACTGTCGCATATAATGTATGCGGCAATTCTGGGCGGCTGCTGACTGATATTGTTAGGCTGGGGGGCTCCCCATAACGTGGAGCTCCCCATCCTGAGAATACGAGCCTTCAGCCGTATGGCTTTATCTGGCTGGTATTAAAATTGGGGGGACCGCACGCCGTTTTTTTAATTATTTAATTATTTATTTCACTGCACAGTATACACACACCCACCGGCTGCTGTGTTTGGGTGCAGTGAGACACCTGTCACTCAGCGTGGGGGCGTGTCTCACTGCAACCAATCATAGGCACCGAAAAGCAGGAAAGCAGGGAATACGAGATTGATTAATGAGCGGCCGGCTTTTTCAAAAGAGGAAAAGCCGCCGGAGTTTAGTGAACAGCTGTGCAGCGCCGCGGCAGTGATCGGGGAACGGTAAGTATGAGAGAGGGGGGAGACTGACCGACAGACTGTGAGAGGGGGACAGACAAGACAGAGAGAGACAGACAGAGCGAGACCGACTGACGGGAGATAGAATGAAAAAAAAAATGACCGACATTGCTAGTAAAAAGCACAAAACGTGCGTTTTGGACATTGGAGTGCCACACAATGTTTTTACGTAAAATCTTTCATGTAATAATCTCAAAAAGTAACATACACCAGCTTTATCTCACTATTGCGTATGTGCCCTTAACATTTCCGCCATGAAAATTCATTTTGGTGTCATTTTGGAAGGTTTTCTGGTGAGTCCCTAAAAATGGCGTAAAACTCGGACAAAATTGTTCACAGCTGTGACTTTTGAGTGATAAATGCTTCAAGGGGTCTTCCCCATGCTGTTGCCATGTCATTTGAGCACTCTTCTGAGACTTTTGTGACATTTTTAGGGTTTATACATGCTGCCGGGGGTCATTTCAGAAAAATACTCGTGTCTCCCATAGGATAACATTGGGCTCGGTGCTCGGGCCGAGTACACGAGTATCTTGGGATGCTCGGCCCGAGCCTCGAGCACCCAAGCTTTTTGGTACTCGCTCATCACTATTGATTATTCATTCCGAATAGCATGTGCAATACAAGTCAAAGGAGAAAAACTTGTTATTTGTGCGAGTAGCGAATAGTACGGCATTCGGTTAACTCATTACTTTTTAAGTTTTTCCCCATTGATTTGCATTGCACATGCTATTTGGAACAAATACACAAGTACTAGACAGTACTCATTATGAGTATAGCGAGTACGAATACTTAGGTACTCACTCAACTAGGAAGGTTGAACTAGATAGACCTAGGTCTTTTTTCAACCTAAGTAACTATGTAACTATGTAACTCTAATTCACATGCATACTAATTAGAATGAATTGGGATCTACACAACTCCATGTTTTCTCGATGACTATTTGTCTTTGTGAACCACCGGCGTGTCCATGTGATCCACACTGAGACATCCATCTTTATTCGGCAACAAGTATGAAACATGTACAGCATATGGATTGCATCCGTGTGGTACATCCCATAAAAAAACGGATGATACTGAAATGTTTATGTGTAAAAGATGTGAACAGATAAATGCTAGCTAGATAAATAGATAAAAGATAGATAGATAGATAGATAGATAGATAGCTTCATATCTTCTACAGCTATTTAGCAGAATAAATAAATAATTAAGGGAAAAAATATGTTTGCTTCCACCTTTTATTCATAACCAGCATAGGTAAAGAAGCAGCTGCAGGCTGCTGCCCTCAGCTGTATATTGTATCTTGGCTGGTTATGAAAAATAGAGTGGATCCCATGCTGTGTTTTTATTATTTAAATAAATAAATAATTTATAAAAACCTTTTTCATAACCAGCCAAGGTACAGCAGACAGCAGGGCCAGGTATTATCACTCCGGGAAAGTCCACAGTTATTTGGACTTTTGCTGCCTAAAAATGGCAGAACGCAGCCACCCCAGAAGTGGTGCATTCATTAGAAGAGCCAACTTTGGCCCTAAACCTGACCCTTCCCAATTGCCCTGGTGTGTTGGCAATTGTGGTAAAGGTTTATGGGGTTGATGCCAACTGTAAATTGACAGCTGGCATGAAGCCCTATTTGTAGTAATATTAAGGTAATATTAAGGCATCTATCAAACACCCCATTACTAACCCACTACATGTAATGACAAAATAACATACAAAAATATTTTATTTAAAAAAAAAAACACCCGACTCTAACCCTCATTTACCAATTTATTAAAAATATAAAAAAGCCTTAAAGTTCTATCGTAATCAAACAAGTCCGAATTAGTCCACAAAATTGAACCTGAAAAACATAAAAAGACAGAAATAAAGACAGGACACAGTTCATCATTCAGCAATTAAAAAAAAAATAAAAAAAAACCTTGAAGTTCTGACGTAATCCACATGGAGGTCCAACGACGTTCCATGAATCTGTGTCCCAGCCTATGAAGAATTTTCTGAGAATAAAGGCTATCAGCTGAAACAGCAGCCGCTTCCAGCTCTCATGCTGTGCTGTGTGAGATCCATCCATGGAAGTGAACTGCGATGACCTCCCATTCTTCATAGGTTGGGACACTGAGTCAGGGAACATTGTAGGACTGCCATGTAGATTACATGGGAACTTCAAGGCTTTTAATATTTTTTTAATTAATTGATGAATGAGAGACCATGTCCTGTCCTTATTTCTTTAATTCTCCCTTTTTATTTATTTCAGGTTCACTTTTGTGGGCTACTTTGGATTTGCTGGATTATGTTTGGAACTTCAAGGTATTTTATTAAATTGGTGAATGAAAGCTAGAGTCTTTTTTTTTTAAATAAAAACAAATGTGTGTGTTTTTTTCTATTTACCTCTACTGGGTTAGTAATAAGGTGTTTGATAGATGCCCACCCATTACTAACACCATAAATTATATAAATATCAGAAAGGTTCTAGGACTTCTCTGTGTTTTGTTTATGTTGTATATTGAAACTTTTACTGCTTCCATACATACAGTAGATGATCCACTAATTTATGGTCATCAAAAATTGCTTTGCTTAATTTTTATCAATGATAGTCTGCTGATTAATAGACTTTTCTTTTGAATCAATTACCATGTACCCAACCTCTGCATTGATTATTTATTGTACTGTAGATCTATAAATGCATACAGTATATACTGTAAAATCTGTGACATTCTGCAGATACAAACTGCAATTGCTAGCACACTGCACTTTTCACCAATATTTCACTAATTCTCCTGGAGATTTTTTTTCTTCTCTTGAGTGAAGAAACATGATTTTACTTGTCACCTATAAGGAGCCTCAACTAGGTTTTTTTAATTCTAAACAGTAAAGCTTCTGCTGTGAATACTAATGCTAACCATACACAATCAGATATCTCCTTACAAACCATGCACAGCATTGCGTCATGCTATTATGGCTTTATACGTGTTTGAACCATCCCAGGCTTCTTCACACTAGACCAGAAATCTAACTCTGGATATAGCTCTCACAGCCGTGGTAAGTTGTGATGTGGATTCGATCAGTGACTTGAAGAGCAGAGAGGCCAAAGTGGTGGGTGGTAAGGTGAGTAAAAGTGTTTTTTTTTATTTTCTACTTATTATGTATATTCTTCTTTTTGAACTATTGACACCCTAGAGCATAAAAAGAGACAATCAATTCACAAAGGATAGGTTTTCTGCTATTCAAATTTCCCCACCCAAATCTGCGTGAACAGGCAAATTGGAATTTTACCTGATCCATTCATCTCTACAGAGTACATAACGTTACTGGGTTATAGTATGGGCAATAGTATGAACTTTTAGTCTAGTTCACACCATATTTAACCATTTTGTTATATATATGTCTGTATAACAACTGAATTTTAATAGGCTCAGATTGCCAGATGCATCAAAACAATTTCTTCAATGCCCGAACATCTGTCTTTGTAGAAAAGTCAGGAGATGGATTCAATCAATTTCTATTTTATAAATGTGGCAAATTTCTGTGTAAATTTGAATAGTTTGAAGCATCAAATACAGCAATTTTGAGTATAGCGAAAGTAGACAGTGCACAGGTGTACAAACTGAGTGCAATTACACAAGAAGTTGACTACACTGGAAATAATGGTGGGAGGGTGTTTGAATGATCTTAGTTTGAAGCAGGAAAAGCAGCAATATTGGGTATGACAAAAGCAGAAACTGCACAGGGTTAAAGAAATCAATGCCACATGTCACTAAATTGCCATACAGTGAGCTAGAATACACATCTACCAGTAGTTGTATGCAGAAACTGCAAAATTGGGTTTGGCAAAATCAAACACTTAACAGGTGCATAAAATTAGTGCAATGAAAGAACAGATTGAATTACAGCACTGACCAAAGCACCTGTCTACCTAAGGTCTTGTTCACATATCCATGTTTCCAGTATGTGTGGTATCCATTTGTTTCACTGATATCACAAGTATCTATGGTGCTAGTCACATGTCCGTGTTTCCAACTTATCAAGCTATTTTGAGGGTCATCAAATATCAGAAATTCCAAATAATTCAAATGACCCAAATTCTCATGAAACATTAAATTCTTTATTATTTTATTAGACAAACACACAATGAAAATATTAAAAAGATGGATAATGATATAAAAATATCCTGGGTTCAACAAGTGTTAATTTTTCTTTTTTTAAAATATTGTAAATAATAAATTCATACAGGTTCATAACACACAATTTTTTTAAACAAATTTTTGTACATATGTTTTTGTAAGGTTGGTCGCCTGAAAAAGTATTCAACCCCTAATCTGCCCGCATCGAGGTCAATTATACAATTATAATATATAATTTGTGATCTATAGGAAAGTGCTAGTGCATTAGCATACAGCTAAAAATAAACAATTTGAGAGACCAAAGATACATGAGATGAATGAGGGGTTGAATAGTTTTGTTTAGGGGTAGAAATAATCTGCTTATTCCAAAGAATCTATGCAGAGTTATCATTTCTAAGGCAAGCCATAAAAAAACTGCATCAGAAAAAATTATCTCTATAAGCACTCACCTTGTCACATGAATTGCTGAATAACTCTTTGGAAACAAATGCCCAATATACCTATGCATCTACTGTATATTAAGAGTTAACAGAGCAAAGTTCAATCTGTTGTATAATTAACAGGAATAGTATTACATCAGCCTGTTACTAGGCAGGCCACATAACATAACGCCATAAACACTGATGGGATTAGAGCAATACTTATCAAGCAGGTATATTAAGGGTTAACAGAGCAAGAGTCAGTCTTGTGTGTTATGAACCTGTATGAATTTATTATTTACAATATTTTAAAAAAAGAAAAATTAACACTTGTTGAACCCAGGATATTTTTATATCATTATCCATCTTTTTAATATTTTTATTGTGTGTTTGTCTAATAAAATAATAAAGAATTTAATGTTTCATGAGAATTTGGGTCATTTGAATTATTTGGAATTTCAGATGTCTGTGTGTATACACGGACCCTGTTTCCATACAACTCACCCAGAGATGTCCTGTTTTTCTGCTATGGATGACAAAGACTAATACAAGTCATAGAATCATAAAATGTTAGAGTTGGAAGGTCCTCCAGAGTCACTGTGTTTAGAGTTGAGCAATTACCTAACTATTCGTACTCGCTATACTCATAACGAGTACTGTCTAATACTCGCATATTCGTTCCAAATAGCATGTGCAATGCAACTCAATGGGGAAAACTTTCAAAGTAAAGAGTAACCTAAATGCCATACTATTTGCTAATCGCATGAATAGTACGGCATTTGGGTTACTCGTTACTTTGCAAGTTTTTCCTCATTGACTTGCATTGGACATGCTATTCGGAATGAATGCATGAGAATTAGACAGTACTCATTATGAGTATAGCGAGTACGAATAGTTAGGTACTCACTCAACTCTAACCGTGTTCAATCCCCTGTTCAATGCTGGATTCACTAAACCATCTCAGACGGATATCTGTCCAGCCTCTTTTTGAAGACTACCATTGAAGGAGAACTCACCTTCTCTCATGGGAGCCTGTTCCACTCATAGATCACCCTTACTGTAATGAAGTTTTTTTTTCTAATATCTAATTTGTATCTTCTCCCTATTAGTTTTATTCTATTTCTTCTTGTGTTTTCATGTGCAAATGAGAATAATGATGATCCCTCTACACTGTGACATCCCTTCAGATATTTATAGGCAGCTATTAAGTCTCCCCTTAGCCTTTCTTTTTGCAAGCTAAACATTCCCAAATCATTTAATTGTTCATCATAGGACATAGTTTGCAGACCGCTCACTATTCTGGTAGCTATTCTCTGAACTTGCTCCAGTTTTTCTGTCTTTTTTAAAATGTGGTGCCCAGAACTGGACACGGTAACCAAGATGAGGTCTGACCAAAAAGGAGTAGAGGGGGATGATAATTACTTCACATGATTTAGACTCTATGCTTCTCTTAATACATCCCAGAATTTTGTTTGTATGTGGATCTGTGAAAAATATGCATAGCAAACGGATGGCATTCGTGTGCCATCTGTCTGCGGTCCACGTGTTTCACATTGCAAAGTATGGAGAAGCCCTTTAATTTCATTCTTTTTTTTATCATACTGGAAAAACACTGGATCACACACATAGTAAATAAAGACACTGATTGTGTTTTATATGGACGTGTGATTGAGGCCTAACACAGTATAAGGGTAAGTTCACACAGTGCGTTTTTCGGGTGCGTTTTTCTCAGAAAACTGCATGACTTTGCTTCCCCAGCAAAGTCTATGAGTTTTCATTTTTGCTGTCTGCACACAGCGGTTTTTTTTAGCTGCGTTTTTGTGGTGCCACAAAAATGCAGCATGTCAATTATTCCCGCATTTTTCACTGCGCTTTTCATCCATTGAGTGCAATGGGATGTTGAAAGACGCAATGAGAAACGCAAATAGGTGCGTTTTGGTGCGTTTTAGCGCGTTTCTAAGACCAAAAACGCAGCTATAAACGCAGGAGGTGGGTAGTAAAGTGACATGTACAGGAAGAGGATTCCTTCTGTCAGTAAACACAGAAGCGTGAATCCTCCCGGTACCGTCACCGCTGCTTCCACCTCCCATCCTGTGCATGTATGCTGCCGTGCGGCGTCATATACGGGCGGGAGGTGGAAGCGGCTGCGGAAACAAAAGTGAACAGTAGAAAAAAAAAAGTCATACTCACCTGTCTGCAGGGTCCCGGTGCCATGTCCGCTCCCAGATCCTCCTCCCGGTACCGCCGCTACGGGTGTGTGCATTCTCCCCGGGTACGTATGCCTGCAGGATGCAGGACCTGGCGATGGATCACCTGATGCAGTCACCTGACGCGTCAGCTGATCGTAAGTCCAGGCGCCCAGCCGGCTTAACCTATCAGCGGATGCGTCAGGAGACTTCATCCCTGATTACCGGCAGCTGCTGCAGCGATCACACGGGATCAGACTCGCTCTATTGAGCTACCGGTAATCAGCACATAAGTGAGTATTTTTTATTTTTTTTTTGCACCGATGCATCTGCTGATTGTATAAATGGCTTTTATACAATCAGCTGATGTGTGATGTGATTCAGGCACTTGATCCTGACACATCATCTGATCGCTTTGCCTTCCAGCAAACCGATCAGATGATATTGGATCCGGATTGGATGGCGCGGGACCCTTGACCCAGGATTACTGCGGACGGGGGTTCTTTATTTCAATAAAGAAGGAGTCACTAATTGTGTTGTGTTTTATTTCTAATAAAAATATTTTTCTGTGTTGTGTTTTTTTTTTATCTTTACTAGAAATTCATGGTGGCCATGTCTAATATTTGTGTGACACCATGAATTTCGGGCTTAGGGCCAGCTGATAATATACAGCTAGCCCTAATCCCATTATTACCCAGTGAGCCACCCGGCATCAGGGCAGCTGGAAGAGTTGGATAGAGCGCCAGAAGATGGCGCTTCTACAAAATCGCCATTTTCTGGGGTGGCTGCGGACTGCAATTCGCAGCAAGGGTGCCCAGAAAGCATGGGCACCCTGCACTGTGGATTCCAATCCCCAGCTTCCTAGTTGTACCCGGCTGGACACAAAAATTAGGCGAAGCTCACATCATTTTTTTTTTAAATTATTTCATGAAATTCATGAAATAATTAAAAAAAAAGGGCTTCTCTATATTTTTGGTTCCCAGCCGGGTACAAATAGGCAGCTGGGGGTTGGGGGCCCGTACCTGCCTGCTGTACCCGGCTAGCATACAAATATATGGCGAAGCCCACGTCATTTTTTTTTTTGGGGGGGCAAAGAAATCCTGCATACAGTCCTGGGAGGAGGATGCTGAGCCTTGTAGTTCGACAGCTGCTGTCTGCTCTCCTGCACACACTATTGGATGGAGGATGCTGAGCCTTGTAGTTCGACAGCTGCTGTCTGCTCTCCTGCATACACTATTGGATGTAGGATGTTGAGCCTTGTAGGTCTGCTCCCCCTGACTCTCCCTCCAGCATACAGTCCTGGATGGAGCATGCTGAGCCTTGTAGTTCTGCAGCTGATGTCTGCTCTCTTGCATACACTATTGCAGGGGTGGGGAACCTTTTTTCAGCCGGGGGCCATTTGGAAATTTCTACCAACCTTCGGGGGCCGCACAAAATTATCAATGTGAAAATTACCCGGCTATATTTGGTCAAACAATTAACTCACCCCTACTGTGGCGGCCGGAGCGGCTTCTCTTTGGTGCGGCTGTGATGTTGGATGATACTAATCATGTTTCTTCTCACAACTGCTTTTCTGTCTCGGTCTGAAGCGCAGTCAACTCTTTGGGATAATAATATTTGCTAAATCATATACATCACTTAGGAGACGCTGGAGGCACACACAACACATAGGAGACGCTGGAGGCACACACAACACATAGGAGACGCTGGAGGCACACACAACACATAGGAGACACTGGAGGCACACACAACACATAGGAGACACTGGAGGCACACACAACACATAGGAGACACTGGAGGCACACACAACACATAGGAGACACTGGAGGCACACACACAGCACATAGGAGACACTGGGACTGCTCTATATACATTACAGGAGTCACTGAAAGCACATACATCACTGGAGGGGCTGGGGGCATATACATCACATTGAAAACGCTGGAACTGACGTATACACAACAGAAAGGAAACGCTGGGACTGACGTATACACCACAGAAAGGAAACGCTGGGACTGCTGTATATACACAACACAGGAGACACTGGAGGCACATACATCACATGGGGAGCTATATATGCTCCCAGCCCCTCCTGTGATGTAAATGCCCACAGCCCCTCCTGTGTTGTATATGTCCCCAGTGTCTCCTGTGATGTATATGCCCCCAGCATCTCCAATGTGATGTATAAGTCACAGGAGACGCTGAAGGCAAACAACACAAGAGGGGTTGGGGGGCATACACAACGCAAGAGGGGCTGGGGGGCATACACAACGCAAGAGGGGCTGGGGGGCATACACAACGCAAGAGATACTGGGGGCATACACAACACAAGAGGGGCTGGGGGGCATACACAACGCAAGAGGTGCTGGGGGGCATACAGAACGCAAGAGGGGCTGGGGGACATACACATCACAAGAGGAGCTGGGGGCAAAGCCATCACTGAGGGGGGCACAGACATCACTGGGGGAACACAACACTGGGGGTGATGCACAGCATTGGGAGGGCACACAGCACTGCCCCCCAGTAATGTCAAGGCTCTGCACACAGCACCTGCAGAGCCCTGACATTATTTTACAAAATCTCAGGGTAACAAATGGGGTAAATATAGATATTCTAAGGCCACTCCAAGGATTTATATTGAACAAAAGGCAGATAGGGAGTATTAAAGGGCCATACATCATAAATAATATTAAGACTCCTTGTAATGAAAAATTATAGACAAATTTATTTCAACATTACAGAGCAAGGAGACAACATTACAATTCATAAAAAATAGTGCATGAGTGCAGGAAAAATGGTTCCAGAGAAAGTTCCCAGATCATGGGCCCCTGCCATAATGGCTACAAATTACTGGGTCAGCAGTACAAATTCAGTGCTTTATAATACATATATTGCCGCTTACCCATCAAGAAAAAAGTGCAAGTGCTATGTAAACGTCCAGGCAGGGGTCCAGTACAGGGGAAGCAAGCCCCAACGCGTTTCGCTGCGTTTAGCTTCTTCGGGGGGCAGTGTGTGGCATAGGGTGCCGCATGGTGGGTCTTTATAACACCCCAAATATAATAGGGATTGTCTTCACCTGCGCCGCGCGCGTCCCGATCCGTCTCACCCATCCGCCCACCACTTCCGGGTCCCACCAGCGGAAGTGACTCTAACGTGACGTCACCCTCCACCGCTGAAGAGATCCACAGTACGGGCGGAATGGAGAGAGGCGGGAGGCGCGCGCCGCAGACATCCCGGGTATGGGCAAATGAAGTGGGCGTCCCCAACTTCACCAGACCATACTAAACATGGCGTACGCCGCGTCATCCATGGGCCGCACCTAAGTATGCAAATACAGAGACCGGGGCGGACCTAAACACACCGTATAGTACAAAGTGTGTGGTCCAAGTCAAACCCCGGATAGAAATTAGAATTAGTCATGGTACGGGCCATAGCGACACATATATATTCAGGGGGTATATAAATATACCATGGAAATCAAGGAGATCATAAGGAAGTATATACTCCACAGGAGCAGAACATACACACAATAGAAAATCACACATATAAATATCACACATATAATAGGGGGAGAAGAAAACACGTAGATACAAGGCATAAACTAATTATAGCATCATCTCCATATATTATTTATCTCTCTTTATTTATCCTGTATCCATTACTCCACCCTCACCCCCATCACTGTGTAATATATCGATCAGTCCACAGTAGGTACGTTCCGGTCCCAGTGAATAATACAAATCCCAGAAGGGACAGAATGGTTTCTTCCACAGATGAAATTCATAGATATTCCATGGTTCAAGGAAAGTATGCAGAAAAGACACACCATTAAAGGCACCTATATAAAGAGAAGCCACAAACACAAAGCAAAAAGGAAAAAAAAGAAAAAAGGGAACAAAAATTAAAATCAATTAAAAACAACACATATGTAAAAACCACACATGGGTTGCCCCCAGAGAGACAGAAGAAATTAGAACCAATTATTCAATTGTGTTCCAAAGAGTATTTTACAAAAATGAAGAGAAGCTCAATTTCTCATTGAGACCGTTTGGTGTCATTGTCCCCAAACGGACTATCCAGCTACATTCCCTTTGGGCAAGGGCCTTGCTGTAATCACCCCCCCTCATCCCAAGGTGTACCACGTCAATGCCCCTCACCCTGAATTGGGTGGGGTCACAGCCATGCCTCACCTTGTGATGACGGGGTAATGTGGTCAGCCGCGGATCATCCAGATCAATATCAGGAGCCGCCAAGATGTTCCTCACGTGTTCACGTGTACGCACTCTTAACTCCCGCGTTGTAAGTCCCACATATACAAGATTACACCCACATGTGGCATAATACACCACATTACTTGTCCGGCAAGTAATGTGGTGACGGATCTGGAATTCACGACCACCATCAGCCGATAAAAACGAGGTTGCCCTTACCATGTTGCGGCTGGCAAGACATGTGCCACAAGGGAAGAAACCCCAATGTGGTTCTCTACTCCCAAATAAGCGTGGCACCCTGGCCACGTAATGACTACGGACCAGGGTATCTCGCAAATTAAAGGCCCTTCTCGCTGTCATTGGTGGATAGTCCGGTAAATTTGGTCCGATGGATGGCTCTGTTTTGAGTACCCTCCAGTGACGTTTAAGGATGGCTCCCATCTCCCGCCACCTTTCATTATAAGTGGAGATAAAGCGGGCGACTGGAGCAGATACTTCCTTTCGTTTGGGGGCCAATAACTCATCACGTGATGTCCTCTGAGCCCGATGGTATCCCCTTCGCACACTCCTTCCACTATAGCCTCTTGATACAAATCCATCCCGAAGATCTTTAGCCTGCTCCTCAAAAGAATTGCTGTTCGAGCAGACTCTTTTGGCTCTCAACTACTGGCCAATCGGGATGGCAGAGATTGTGGAGGGAGTGTGCGCGGATGATGCGTGGAGAAGACTATTTACTGATGTCTCCTTACGATAGATCGTTGTCTGGATAGAGCGGTCGGGATGCACCGAAATATGAATGTCCAAAAAATCAATAAGAGTAGCGTGACATTTGAAAGTCAACTTAATATTATAGTTATTTAAATTCAAATCAGAAATAAACTGAGAAAAATCAGAAGGAGTGCCCTTCCAAAAAATCAAAATGTCATCAATAAAACGGAGCCAGCACTGCGCTTGGGACGCGGCGGGCACGCCCTCGCCAAACACCTCCCTCTCCCAGTAACCTAAGAAGAGGTTAGCGTACGAAGGCGCGCACGCCACGCCCATCGCAGTGCCGCACTCCTGTAGAAAAAAATGATCCTTAAACAAAAAATAATTGTGGGTCAAAATAAAAGAAAGTAATTCCATAATCAATTCAATCATCGGTGCATCCAGACCGCCCATCTCCAGAAAGAATCTCGCTGCTTGAAGACCAAACTCATGTTTGATCGAGGAGTACAGTGACTCCACGTCCACCGTGGCTAGGATGACATCAGGGTCCACAAAGATCCCATCAATCTGCCTTAGGACGTCAGTAGTGTCTCCGACATAGGAGGGCAAAGTCTGAACCAAGGGATGCAGGTAAAAATCAATGAACCTGCATACCGGTTCAGACAGCCCCCCAATGCCGGAGACTATCGGACGGCCTGGGGGGACAAGGGGATCTTTGTGGACTTTCGGCAGTAAGTAGAAGGTTGGAATTTTAGGGTCTTTTGTTATAAGGCCCTCCATTACCTTCTTGGGTATCAAACCCTTTTGAAAGGCCAGATCTAATATCTCAAAGAGAGCAGCCGTGAACTTGTTAGTTGGATTGGAGGATAGAGTTGAGTATGATGATTTGTTCCTTAGCTGCCTGAAGGCCTCCCGTTCATACATTTTAGTCGGCCAGAGAACCACGTTCCCCCCCTTGTCAGCCGGTTTAATAATAATATCGGGCAGGGATCTCAATTCACCCAGAGCAGTTCTTTGGTCATGGGTAAGGTTATCCCTGCCCGATTTACTGCCCCCTAGTTTCTTAAAGTCATTAGATACCAATTTGTGGAAAATCTCCACTGCTGGGCAGAGTGAGAAAGGGGGGAACGTGGTAGACCGTGGAAAAATATTTTTAGGGAAATTACCTCCAGGCGCCGAGGAACAGCCACCATCCAACTCCTCCAATATCTCCAGGATCTCGGTCTCAGATATCCCCCGACTAGTACTCGGCAACTCCCTCTGAGTGTGCAGTTTCTGGAGGACCATTTTTCGTGAAAATAAGTTTAAATCTTTAAGTGCTGTAAAATAATCAAAACTATTATTAGGCACGAAAGACAGACCCAATTCCAAAACCTCTTTCTGAGATTTGGAGAGTATAATATTTGAAAGGTTAATCACCTCTAGGTTGTTAGTTTTATTTTTACTCTTTTTCTCCACCGGTTCAGGGGGGGTAATCTTCCTCTTAGTAGATGTAGACGCCAATTTATCCTTACTATTGCCCCACTTATTAAACAAGGGGGTTGTAAAGCTTTTCTTTATCGAAAGATCCTCGTCCAGGGATGAGAGAGATGAGGCTGAGAAGGATTTGGAATGATCCAATACTCCTGCCCCTTTCTTTTTCCTCTGATATTTCTGAGGATGCTTCCATCTATAGACGGAGTTATTTCTAAAGTCTCCTGAGTCTCTCTTGTATTTCTTTGTTTTAGTGTCGATGATTTCTTTTTCCCATTTAGAGAAAGATTTTTCTAACTCCTCATTAAATTTACCTAGGGAGTCTTCTGACAGTTTAGAGGATAACTCCTTCTTTAGATCCTCAATCTCACCATCCAACCGGGAGAGTGTTGCTACATTAATCTTCACCAGGAGTTCCATAAAACCCCTGGAACAGTTAGTTGCCACATCCTCCCACTCCTTCCTAATATCATCACTTTCCACACTGAAGGACGGGAACACTTGTATCCGTAGTCCCCTGGGTATAAGGCCCTTGCTCAGATACCTTTCCATAAATGCCTTATTCCACCAGACACGTGTTTTCTGGTTCAATGAAAATTTCAACCTCTCAATAAGAACTTCTGTCTCTCTAGAATTATGTATCATAGAATTATCTGGATCATCATTAAAAACCTGCTCCAATTTGTTTTGCCACGTATTTTCACGTGCAGTGTCCATCTGTCCCATTGTATGAGCTGTGAAAATACACAGTAAGACAATTATTTTACAAAATCTCAGGGTAACAAATGGGGTAAATATAGATATTCTAAGGCCACTCCAAGGATTTATATTGAACAAAAGGCAGATAGGGAGTATTAAAGGGCCATACATCATAAATAATATTAAGACTCCTTGTAATGAAAAATTATAGACAAATTTATTTCAACATTACAGAGCAAGGAGACAACATTACAATTCATAAAAAATAGTGCATGAGTGCAGGAAAAATGGTTCCAGAGAAAGTTCCCAGATCATGGGCCCCTGCCATAATGGCTACAAATTACTGGGTCAGCAGTACAAATTCAGTGCTTTATAATACATATATTGCCGCTTACCCATCAAGAAAAAAGTGCAAGTGCTATGTAAACGTCCAGGCAGGGGTCCAGTACAGGGGAAGCAAGCCCCAACGCGTTTCGCTGCGTTTAGCTTCTTCGGGGGGCAGTGTGTGGCATAGGGTGCCGCATGGTGGGTCTTTATAACACCCCAAATATAATAGGGATTGTCTTCACCTGCGCCGCGCGCGTCCCGATCCGTCTCACCCATCCGCCCACCACTTCCGGGTCCCACCAGCGGAAGTGACTCTAACGTGACGTCACCCTCCACCGCTGGAGAGATCCACAGTACGGGCGGAATGGAGAGAGGCGGGAGGCGCGCGCCGCAGACATCCCGGGTATGGGCAAATGAAGTGGGCGTCCCCAACTTCACCAGACCATACTAAACATGGCGTACGCCGCGTCATCCATGGGCCGCACCTAAGTATGCAAATACAGAGACCGGGGCGGACCTAAACACACCGTATAGTACAAAGTGTGTGGTCCAAGTCAAACCCCGGATAGAAATTAGAATTAGTCATGGTACGGGCCATAGCGACACATATATATTCAGGGGGTATATAAATATACCATGGAAATCAAGGAGATCATAAGGAAGTATATACTCCACAGGAGCAGAACATACACACAATAGAAAATCACACATATAAATATCACACATATAATAGGGGGAGAAGAAAACACGTAGATACAAGGCATAAACTAATTATAGCATCATCTCCATATACACTGGGGGTGATGCACAGCATTGGGAGGGCACACAGCACTGCCCCCCAGTAATGTCAAGGCTCTGCACACAGCACCTGCAGAGCCCTGACATTACCGGGGAGCCACAAACCTGAGGTGATAGACAGCATGGGGTGAGGGACACAGCACTGATCGTTGCACACAACTCTGGGGGGAGGGTACACAAAGTACTGGATGGGGAGCAGAGTGCAGGCGCGCACACACAGCGCCGGAGACAGTGCAGGCCGGAGGGCAGAGGGGTGGGCAGATCGCTCTGGAGTTGAAATTTGCGGTCACACCACACGACAGGACATAGGGGCGGGCACATCGCGCCGAGGGCAGAGGGGGCAGATCGCTCCGGAGGGCAGAGGGGCGGGCACACCACACGAGGGGAAAGAGGGGCGGGCAGATCGCTCCGGAGGGCAGAGGGGCGGGCACACCGCACGAGGAGAAAGAGGGGCGGGCAGATCGCTCCGGAGGGCAGAGGGGCGGGCACACCGCACGAGGAGAAAGAGGGGCGGGCAGATCGCTCCGGAGGGCAGAGGGGCGGGCACACAATCTGCACGAGGGGAAAGAGGGGCGGGCACATCGCTCCGGAGGGCAGAGGGGCGGGCACACACACAGCACGAGGGGACAGAGGGGCGGGCACACACCGCTGATTACGCTACTGGACAGCGGGAGAGCCCATTGGTTCTCCCAAACAGTGCATGTGGTCATTTAAAGGGCTGGCGTCCCCAGCACTACAGCCCCCGGGAATGTGCCCGGGGGCCGCATAAAAGGTCATGGCGGACCGCATGCGGCCCGCGGGCCGGAGGTTCCCCACCCCTGCACTATTGGATGGAGTATGCTGAGCCTTGTAGTTCTGCAGCTGTCTGCTCTCATGCATACACTAGTGGAGAATGAAGAACATATTGAAGGAAATGACATCAGACCATTTTTTTTTTGCTCACTGATAAAAAACGCGTTTTTTTGACGTGGTGCATTTTTGTGAGTTTTTTGCCGCAAAAATGCACAAAAACGCAGCGTCAAAAAAACGCAGTGTGTGAACCTAGCCTAACTCTTACATCTTTCTGTATCAATTTCATGTACTTTAAGTTTGTCTTTTCTCCTCACACACGAATCCTCATAAATCCACCTGCACGCAAGTATTTTTTACTTCTGCATTTGTAAGACACAACCAGGAGGGGAACAATTAAAGGAAAAGTATAATAGAAACAAGTCACCACGTCTACATTTTTACCCTCTCCTGGTTTTGGCTACAAATACTGAGGTAAAAAACTCACCAAATACTCAACATGTGCATGTGGTCTTATGTATTCTATGGCTCTCTGACTGAGCTCTGAGATCATTTATTTACAAAAGGATAGAACGCGTAATAGGTTCTTACCCAATAAACATATGAAAGATGATAAGGAATAGTGATCACCTTGTGTGGTTGTGTGACACACAACCAGTATCAAAGCACGTAATCAGCTGCTGCAGAGTCCATACGCACAAAAGCCAGGGATAATCAGGAACCAAATAAAAGTGGAACTATTCTGCGCTGTTGTAGGAAGGACACAAATCTAAAAATACCAACATATATAGGTGATTTTATTCTACACATTTCAGAGTGTGTCCTCACTTCTTCATCTGATTGGTGGATTTTCCTAATGAAGTGAGGACACACATCGAAACGCATAGAATAAAACCACCTATACGTCAGTATTTTTGTATTTGTGTCATTCCTACAGCAGCACAGAATAGTTCCACTTCTTTACAAAGTAGCAGAAACAGCCCCTGAATAGGATTTTATAGTGCCTATGATTCATTATTGACCTCTGACCTACTGTCCCTCATGATTGGCTGTGCTATAGGGTGAGGTAACTAAGAATCATTAAAAGGAGCTGAGATCATGTGATCTTTCGCCTCTGATTTACTATATCTGGATCATGGCAGCAGCTTTTTTAGTTAATTCATCTAGAAACAATTCTTTAATTTGCAAACGTTGACAATTTTTGAAAAACGTCTGCCAAATTCATTTAACGGGAATTGACTTTACTCTTCTGTAGTTTTCACGAGATTCCAGAGAGCAAAGATGGAGAATACTACCTTAAAACAAGGTCATGCTACCAAGATGTTAGCCTTTATTTGCTGCTGTTTGTGAGGAGGACCTTACACCCAAAACGTTTCGACCATCATGAGCCACAACAGCAGCAATCAGGAAATATGACATAAATGCCTAATGAAAAAGACAAACTGTGCAAAACATAGCTTTAATAAACCAAATTCAATACTTATCTGGACGTAAACTATAAGCCCATATTTTTTTTTCATTAATAATTTGTATCTATAAACCCACAATAAAAAGAAAAAAATGCACATTCTGCCATATTTGCATTTATGTCCTTATGTTATTTAAAGGCCATCAAGATGCTGCTCTCAAATATAATTTTTGTGAACTAAATTTCTCCATTTCCATGATATCCTCCTCATGAAAACAAGATCAATGTAATATTGCATTTCTGGAAGGAGAAATAAACTGCACTTTTACTTAGCTATTGCCGAGTGCACATATTTATATGGAATTATAAATAAAACATTAAAACATCTTTAGAATGCAAAAATACACTGAGTTATATTTGTTTATGGGAAAGTCATACATATTGTATTAAGAATGCATATACAGGTTTTAATAAAATGTTAGCGTGGGATGAATGCAACTAAACAGGAGGGATCTCCATCTATAGCTGAGGCTGAGAGTGATCTTTCTTTGATACCTATTAAATGTTCTAGCAGATGAAACCCTATATTCTGCCAGGAAATGAGTTTGCCACAAGACGTTGTGTGCGCTCAACTTTACCACTGTCATTCCTCTTCTCAAAACTGCAATAGATTACACAGCCTCCATTTTTCATTCCTTGCTGCCCAAAATGCAAATTCCTTCTCTGTTGTTTATATTAGGTTTTCAAATATATGGAAATTCAGATATCTTGAGGAAAATGTCAGGGCTAGGAATAGTCTCGATCAGTCTTTTTCAGAGCCAGGCTTTTTCGCATCATACGCTGGAAGTTGTTAGTGGTATGGCAAGAAGCCTGTTGATAGAGATACTTCTGCTTTATGGTCAGCTTATCTGCAACCTTAAATAAAGTATACATATTGCTATTGAAAACTTACATTTTCTCTGATGTATTGTAACGTGATGCATCAGGAAAGTGTTTTATAACATAAAGTAAATCCGTGAAAAAGTGTTCAGCCTTAAAGAACTGCTCCTCTCTACACCGTGTGCAGAATTATTTGGCAAGTTGTATTTTAGAGGATTTTTTTTATTATTGATCAACAACTATGTTCTCAATCAACCCAAAAGACTCATAAATATCAAAGCTTAATATTTTTGGAAGTTGGAGTGGATTTTTTTTTTAGTTTTGGCTATCTTAGGAGAATATCTGTTTGTGCAGGTAACTATTACTGTGCAGAATTATTAGGCAACTTAATAAAAACCAAATATATTCCCATCTCACTTGTTTATTTTCACCAGGTAAACCAATATAACTGCACAAAATTTAGAAATAAACATTTCTGACATGCAAAAACAAAACCCCAAAAAATTAGTGACCAATATAGCCACCTTTCTTTATGATGACACTCAACAGCCTACCATCCATAGATTCGATTCTGTCAGTTGCTTGATCTGTTTGCGATCAATATTGCGTGCAGCAGCCACCACAGCCTACAAGACACTGTTCCGAGAGGTGTACTGTTTTTCCTCCCTGTAGATCTTACATGTTATGAGGGACCACAGGTTCTCTATGGGGTTCAGATCAGGTGAATAAGGGGGCCATGTCATTATTTTTCATCTTTTAGACCTTTACTGGCCAGCCACGTTGTGGAGTAGTTGGATGCATGTGATGGAGCATTCTCCAGCATGAAAATCATATTTTTCTTGAACAACACCGACATCTTCCTGGACCACTACTTGAAGAAGTTGTCTTCCAGAAACTGGCAGTAGGTTTGGAAGTGGAGCTTCACTCCATCCTCAACCCAAAAAGGTCCCACAAGTTCATCTTTGATGATACCAGCCCATACCAGTACCCCACCTCCACCTTGCTGGCATCTGAGTCTGAGTGGAGCTCTCTGCCCTTTACTGATCCAGCCTCTGGCCCATCCATCTGGCCCATCAAGAGTCACTCTCATTTCATCAGTCCATAAAACCTTTGAAAAATCAGTCTTAAGATATTTCTTGGCCCAGTCTTGACGTTTTATCTTATGTTTCTTGCTCAAAGGTGGGCTTTTTTCAGCCTTCCTTTTCTTGGCCATGTCCCTGAGTATGGCACACCTTGTGCTTTTTGATACTCCAGTAACGTTGCAGCTTGGAAATATGGCCAAACTGGTGACAAATGGCATCTTGGCAGCTTCATGCTTGATTTTCCTCAATTCATGGGCAGTTATTTTGCACCTCTTTTGCCCAACACACTTCTTGCGACCCTGTTGGCTATTTGCCATGAAACGCTTGATTTTTCAGTGTTCATGCTTCAAACGTTTGGCAATTTCAAGACTGCTGCATCCCTCTGCAAGATATCTCACAATTTTGGACTTTTCAGAACCCATCAAATCTCTCTTCTGACCCTTTTTGCCAAAGGAGAGGAAGTTGCCTAATAATTAAGCACACCTTATATAGGGTGTTGATGTCATTACACCACACCCCTCCTCATTACAGAGATGCGTATCACCTGATTTACTTAATTGGTAGTTGGCTCTCAAGCCTATACAGCTTGGAGTAGGACAACGTATAAAAATCATCATGTGATCAAAATACTCATTTGCCTAATAATTCTGCACACAGTGTATTATGGTGGATGGATCCTTGTCACTGTGACTGTATATAATTTTTTTTCTGTTTCTGTTAATTTAAACTCTTTTACGGTAACTCTCAAATTGACCCATTTGTCTGAAGAGACAATTTAAATATTTCTCAGAAGAGCATTGCAGCTATAAGACTCCTCACTGGCAGCCAAATTGATTTGTCAGTCTCCGCAAGAAGAAATGTTTTCTCCTTAGACCCCACTATAGCTTCTCATACAGCCAGATCAGATCTCATATTTTGCACTGATGAGGGGCAATCACTTCAAAACACTGTGTCTGCAAATTGAGGATCTGATCTGGCATAAATCCTAAATCATATCGAAAGACTCTTTAAAGGGTCCCTTTTGACTTTTAGGAATGCTACGTCCAGTAGATGGCACTAGAGTTCATCTCCTTCATCCCTGAAGAGACAATTTAAATATTTACCAGAGGAGCATTGCAGCTATAAGACTCCTCACTGGCAGCCAAATTGGTTTGTCAGTCTCCACATGGAAAACAGTTTTCCGCTTAAACCCTACATAGAGAAAGAAAACAATAGATTGGTGAGATACTGCAGGTAATTCATCTAATAGTTTTTTTTTTGTTTGTTTTATTGACATTGCATCCCTTCAGTTTTACACATAAAAGCTTAAAAGCCACACTGTCATATCAATACCTTATACTTCATATATTATTGATTTTATTTTGCAATTATATTAAAGAGTTTTCTTAGGTAGATAATCACTGTATACAAGTGCTATTGTGGATCCCACCTACTAGACAAAAAAGAAGTGGACACAGACAATAAAGGGTACTAGTGCCCAAACAGTCTATGAGCCAATTGTTCAAAATAATGCGCAGCTCCACCTGTATTGGAGGTGGACATGAGCACTTTTACTCCTTAGGCCCCTGTGCGGCAGCACAGATTGCTTCAATATGTCCGCTCCTCAGCCAAAGGATATGGTTACGATGAGTGAGCAGCTCAGATTCATATTATATAGTTCATAAGTCAGCGTAGGGGTAATCTTGATTACTATTTGCCAATGGCAACTAAACCCCTCATGAGCAGTTCCTTCATTAAGTGTTCTTAAATTTATGTACAATGCACTTTATATAATTATTTAAATACTTGGATAAATAAAAGTTATGTTTTACAAATAAGTCTTTAGTTTAGGGATTTAGATGCCATTGGCAAACAGCTCACATTCTGACACACTCGGCCCGTCCAACTCAAGCATTTTTTTGACATTTATTTTGTAATACTACATGTATGATAAGACACTCACAGTTTCAGAAGATGTAATCAACGTAAAGAAGGGTTGTCTAAATGAGATCACCTTTGTAAGGGGGCCAATTTTTCCATGTTGTTGGGATGACCTAGCAGAAGAAGCTCCCAGATTCTGTGTGTCTTTCTAGAATGTGCTCAATAGATGGCCACACTGTCCACTCTATAGGGCTGTAACTTGATCTCTCAGTAATACTAGGTTGGAATCAGCATATGCTAAATCATCTAGTTTTCATCTAGAAACATTTTCTTTTGCATAGCCTGCCATCTGCAATTTATATGTCTATTTTTTTGCAATATTTTTGTGATAGATCTGTTTGGCACGTGTTTTATTGTTAAAAAACTTGACAAGACAAAATACAATTTCTTATGTTAATAATTCATTGTTATTGTCTATATATATATATATATATATATATATATATATATATATATATATATATATATATATAGTCTGTAGTAACCCTGTAGACTGTGAGCCCTGGCGGGCAGGGTCCTCTCTCCTCCTATACCAGTCTGTTTTGTACCGTTAATGATTGTTGTACGTATACCCTCTTTCACTTGTAAAGCGCCATGGAATAAATGGCGCTGTAATAATAAATAATAATGATAATATATAGTCTATAATTAATTAATACCATTCACATGGTCTCCCATACATTTTTATATATACCCTTTTAGTTTAATGGGTGATTCTTTACATGTGGACTATCCATGTGTAAAAACATACACATGAATTTTCCCATTGCATTGGTCAATGTACAGTTCAAATGCTATCCATTTTGCATACACACAACGCATGGATGATAATTAGACTTCAACGAGTCAGTTAAAAGCTACAAAGAAAGAGACATTTTGTTACAATAATATTGCACATTCCTCACTATTTTATCTAGCCTTTCACTATTGATTTAAGAAAAAAATGAAATGACTATTACAATTTACATTGCAGACTCTTATTATAAAACATTAGACTTCCTCAGCATTTCAATGCATTACTGCTCATGCATATAAAATTACTATTAATATCAATTTCCCAAAACTGAAATAACCCCAGACACAGATACTTTAGTAATTTTGTGAATTGCTACATTGGTTGCAACGGGCACCTGAACAGTGAGCAATAGAAAAGTAAGCCTTCATTGTCTAGCATGAAAACTGAATGTATTTCAGATGGATATGAAAAAATAACTAGAATATTAATAAACATTTGCAATAAAATCCGACTTAGTTTATATAATTTGAAGAAAGAACTTTGTACTTTTTATTCAGCAAATAATAGACCACTTGAAACATATAATTAACAAATATCACTGGCGCTAACTAAAAACACCTTACTAGTCTTCTGCTGCAAATAGAAATCCCTGACCACCACAGGGTTAATGTCTGATATAGGATATATACTGGGCTTGTTACGGGGGGCTGTCTGATAAGAACCTAAAGGAGTATCAGACAGTCAGGGTCCACCGTGCAAAGACTCTGCTGCAGACTATGGCAGAGTGCAATACCTCTGTTAACTCACAGAAGGATATAATAAGTAAATAAAGCAATTCCTCCCTTACTTGGAGGGTGTGTGGAATGATCTCTGTTAATAATCACAGAGACAAAGGCAATGTGTGCGAAATGGCACCTACCTAGGTCCGCTCTTCTAGTGGTGCAAAAGAGACGAACAGCAGCGTAAGCCGCACAAAGCTCCTACCTGCGTTCGCTCCACTAGTGTGCGAGGACACGAACCACTAGATATGGCACCTGCCTAGGTCCGCTCTTCTAGTGGTGCAAAAGAGACGAACAGCAGCGTAAGCCGCACAAAGCTCCTACCTCTGTTCGCTCCCCTAGTGTGCGAGGATACGAACAACTGCCAGACGCAGTATAAGGAACGTAACCCTAGCGGCAACGTCCACCTACGAGTCGAACCACAAGGCCCAGCCAGACCATGTGCCTCAGGCACCTGCCTATGTCCGCTCCCCTAAGAGGTAAGGATACGGACAGCAGCCGAAGCTGTAAGGTATAAGAACGCTACCCTGCCGGTAGCGCTCACCTAGCATAGACAGAGGAATGCCTAGAGGAACGCGCACAGAGCGTCTACTCTTATGCATGAACCAAGAGGACTGAGCGCCATGCGGCGTGTGTCAGGGTCTTATATAGACTCTGTGCCTCATCCAAGATGGAGGACACCAGAGCCAATCCGCTGCCAGAACGACAGGAGTGACGTCATGCTGGCCTATCACTGAGCAAGGCATCACAAGCACATGACCAGCGACCAATCGGCATAGAAGGTGTCAGAGACATGTGACCTCGTGTCAGTTATGATGTCACCCGCACATGTGCAATGGCTCCAAGATAGGACTAAGGGGCACTTTGCACACTGCGACAAAGCAGGTGCGATGTCGGTGGGGTCAAATTGAAAATGACGCACTTCCGGCATCGCATGCGACATCGCAGTGTGTAAAGGCTGGATGATACGATTAACGAGCGCAAAAGCGTCGTAATCGTATCATCGGTGCAGCGTCGGCGTAATCCATGATTACGCTGACGCGACGGTCCGATGTTGTTCCTCGCTCCTGCGGCATCACACATCGCTGTGTGTGAAGCCGCAGGAGCGAGGAACGTCTCCTACCGGCCTCACTGCGGCTTCCGTAGGATATGCGGAAGGAAGGAGGTGGGCAGGATGTTTACATCCTGCTCATCTCCGCCCCTCCGCTCTGATTGGCTGCCTGCCGTGTGACGTCGCAGTGACGCCGCACGACCCGCCCCCTTAACAAGGAGGCGGGTCGCCGGCCACAGGGACGTCGCACGGCAGGTGAGTGTGTGTGTGAAGCTGGCGTAGCGATAACTTTCGCTACGCCAGCTATCACCACATATCGCTGCTGCGACGGGGGCGGGCACTATCGCACTCGGCATCGCAGCATCGGGCTGCGATGTCGTAGTGTGCAAAGTGCCCCTTAGTCTCTGGCGCTCGCACATGTGCAGTAGCAAGAAATCTGGACTTAGTTTCCAGCGCTCGCACATGTGCAGTAGCAAGAAATCTGGACTTAGTCTCCAGCGCTCGCACATGTGCAGTAGGAAGAAATCTGGACATAGTCTCCAGTGCTCGCAGCAACCGTAACAGGGCTATTGTGCAAGGTGTCAAGATATAATAGGTCACAAGGCAGTTGCAAAAAAAAATTAAATAAATAAATGTTCCACAAATACTTCAATGGGGGTTGAAGTGCTAAAAACAGATCTGGCAGTCCAGACTTTATATCACAATGCAAGAGAGTGAAGAGTCAGCAAATAATAGCCCTCTTGAAAAAAATCATCACTGTGGTCAAAAAATAATATTATTTGGTGAATAAAATGCTTGCAACGTGAATTAAATCTGGAACACTGCAAACTTCTTTTGTAGGAGCCGACATATTGACTGTTGCACCTCTTGATTCAATCAGATTGTTCTTCCAGTGCTTCTATTTGTATAATTGTGAATTTCTTTAAAAAGGAGCCTGTCGAAAGCAGCAGGAAATTATTTTTTCAACTGTTTCTAAAAGTGCATTTAGGTGTGGTGTTTAATTTCTAAGAAAAATACTATTGTGCTAAGTAAGTTCCAATGAACTCAATGAACACTAAACTTCCAAAATATTACACAGAAAAAGATACATTTCAATATATGTTTCTGATTAAAATACTGGTGTAGCTTCAACCCCTGCTAATTAAAGGGAACCTGTCAGCAGAAATTTCGCCCAAAACCTAAAAGATTCCCTCTCTGCAGCTCCTGGGCTGCATTCTAGAAAGGTCCCTGTTATTATTGTGCCCCCTGTGAGACCAAAATAAAGACTTTATAAAGTGGTACCTTTTTGTATTCAGATTCTGTAAATGTGACACGGGGGCGGGCTGCCTGATGGCCGTTATTCTGCCTCCTGCCGCTTTAGGCCGTCCCCCATCGCTGATTTCCATAGCTGTGGACGCCGCCCAGTGCTCCACAGGTCCCCACGCATGCCCAGTGCTCATCTCTCGTGGATGAGCACTGTGCCCAGTGTCACCGCTGGTGACGTGCGCGCAGGCTTTAGATTATGGGCGGTGCTGTGATGTTTATTACCAAGCAACCACCCATAATCGCGGGACCACGCTTTCCCCCTTGGCATCCTTCGTTCTGCGCAAGCGTGGTGCTGCTGACCCCACGTCACCTCCTTCCCATCTTGCCCTGAGGCAGGAAATAGATAGAAGGAGGTGACGTGGGGTCAGCAGCACCGCGCTTGCACAGAACGAAGGACGCCGAGGGGGAAAGCGCGGTCCCGCGATTATGGGCGGTTGCTTGGTAATAAACATCACAGCACCACCCATAATCTAAAGCCTGCGCGCACGTCACCAGCGGTGACACTGGGCACAGTGCTCATCCACGAGAGATGAGCACTGGGCATGCGCGGGGACCTGTGGAGCACTGGGCGGCGTCCACAGCTATGGAAATCAGCGATGGGGGACGGCCTAAAGCGGCAGGAGGCAGACCGACGGCCATCAGGCAGCCCGCCCCCGTGTCACATTTACAGAATCTGAATACAAAAAGGTACCACTTTATAAAGTCTTTATTTTGGTCTCACAGGGGGCACAATAATAACAGGGACCTTTCTAGAATGCAGCCCAGGAGCTGCAGAGGGGGAATCTTTTAGGTTTTGGGCGAAATTTCTGCTGACAGGTTCCCTTTAAGCATAAGTATACTTGTTAGTTTGCTACACAGTGGTTAATGTATCTGAATATAAATATATATACTGTATATATATATATACTAACTATACTATATATATATACTATATATATATATATATAACTTATATATATATACTATATATATATATATATATATATATATATATATATATATATATATATATATATAACTTTTCAAAATCCTGACAACTGGCTGCATTTGTTATATCTTCTATATATACTTATTCCAGTATCCAAAGTGTACTGGTAGTCATGCCTATATAAATAAGGACACAGGGACAAATGTAATATGGCTGTAATTTGTCCATTTTAGATCAATGGCTATTTTTGCAAACCATCTGCTCTATATTGTGATATGGCCATTTTAAATCCTACTTAATGATTCTTTCATATATAAGAGTTTATTTTTTCCTACAACTACAAAAATTATATTTTTTTTATTACCATATTTATCAAACACTGTTCCCTTATGTAAATTTGATTGATGTAGACCATATATAGTGACAAGCAATAGGGTAACATTTTTTTAATTTTGGGAGTTCCAGGCTCTATATTTCACCATCCACTACAGCTTTGAGCGTGACACTACCTTCCTTTTATAGACAATCATCCTGTCTATCTCATACATAAATTTCACTTGCAACTAGCATATAACTAGTTATGCAGATTATTCCCATGTTACAAGAATTGTTACTGTTTTGCTCCTGATGTTTGAATTTGTTTCTTTATGTATACTACAAATGACAACATGTTCTCACATTCTTTAATAGCTCAGTGTTTTATAAGATTGATTCACAAACAAAAGGTTACTCATTCGAATCAAAAAGAAAAGATGAAGATTTCTTAAGAAAAGAAAAAAAGAAAAAAAATCCAGTGGTTGCCAAACTGCATCATGTGAGTGTCATGACAGATGGGAGAATTTAAATTGAAGTCTGTCCATCCATTCAAAAGTGGTGAACATCCAGGCAGAATATCAGAATCAACAAGTTGGCTCATCACAAGGTATATCACTTCTGGTGCACCAAAAAAAGGCAGTGAAGGTGGCTCGTATTCTTTGTATTAGTGTGATCACAGACGTCCAGGCAAGCACCATGTGAATAATGTTACCCAAGTCTAGAATGATGGTCCAAAAAAAGGTGAAAAAGCTTCAACTTAAGTATCGTCATAAGAAGTGTTGGCTTGAGTTGGCAAAAGAGTACGAAACGTGGAAAGTAGAAGATTGTAAATGGGGGATTTGTAGCGATGAGATAAAAGTCAATAGAACAGGCTCTGGTGCAATTAGGTCTGAAAGAAACAAAGAAAAAAGTTGTGAACGGATAAAGAAATTGAAGAACCTGTCAAGATAGGTGGAGGCAGCCTGATGAAATGGGGCTGTTTCACAACCAAAGTCATTGGATAATTGCCCAGGACTGATGGTGGCCTCAATTCTGAAATATCTCAGTATGCTACAAGATGAGTTACTTCATTCACTCGAATACTGTGGGTATGAAAAAAACATAGTGTTCAGCAGCACCTGAAGCATTCATCGAGTTTGGTGAAAAAATTGTTTAATGACAATGAAGTAGAGCTGCTGGATTGGCCCCCAAAGTCCCCAGACCTCAATCCAATCTAACACTTGTGGGCAGAGATGAAGAATAAGCTATATATACAGTGCAGCCAATGAGTCCACCAGAATGCACCAACATTGGGACCGCGTAAAAGAGACCTAGTATCATTTCGGTGGAGACATGCTTGAATATGAAATAAAGCATGCCTAGAGGAATCCATGGATTCTAAAAAGCTAAATATAAATTTACAAAATACGAACAAAATAATAAAAATTAAAATTTGGAGTTTTAGGACCAAAACAGTAACAAGACAGTGAATTGACAAAAAATTTGTATAGCTAATCATATTCTAAGTTGAATGTCAAATATATATATATATATATATATATATATATATATATATGTACTGTATATATATCCAGTACATACATGTATGATATAGCCAAGGTGATTGTCTTTAATATGACGATATCTCATGTTGAAAGTCTAGAGTTAAAAACATTTTTACCATTTTGCTTGTCAATGTATGTCATCAGTATATACCAGGAGTGAATATAGTTAATTGGTTACATTGTTCTAGGGAGATACCTTTTTCTATTGGGGACTTTTAGTCTCTGTATATTATTATTATTCATTGTTATAGCGCCTTTTATTCAATTGCACTTTACATGCAAATAGGATATACATATCAGAGACAAATACAATAATCATGAACAATACAAGGCACAGACAGGTACAGGAGGAGAGAGGAGACTGCACGCGAGGGCTCACAGTCTACAGGGGGATGGGTGAGGATACAGTAGGTGAGGGTAGAGCAGGTTGTGCAGCACTATAATGGACTGAGGGTTACTGCAAGTTGTAGGCTTGTTGGAAGACTTGGGTATTCAAGTTCCTTTTGAGGGTTTCCTTGGTAGGCAAGAGTCTGATGTGTTGGGGCAGAGAGTTGCAAAGTATGGAAGATGCACATGAGAAATTTTGAATGCAGTTGTGGAAAGAGGAGATAAGAGGGGAGTAGAGATGGATATCTCTTGAGGATCAAAGGTTGTAAGTACCGGGAGACTAGGTCACAGATGTATGGAGGAGACAGGTTGCGGATGGCTTTGTAGGTCATGCTTAGGGTTTTAAGCTTGAGTCTTTGGGCAATAGGAAGTCAGTGAAGAGATTGGCAGAGTGGAGAGGCCAAGGAATACTGGGAGAGAGATGGATTAGTTGAGTGTCAGAGTTTACAATAGATTTTAGGGATGTGAAAGTGTTAAAAGAAAGGCCACAGAGCAGGAGGTTGCAGTAGTCCAGGCGGGAGATAATGAGAGTATGCACTAGTGTTTTTGCAGATCCTTGGTTAAGGAATGTACGAATCTTGGAAATATTTTCAAGTTGGAGTCAGCAGGAGGTGGAAAGAGCTTGGATGTGTGGCTTGAAGGAAAGCAGAGTTGAGGGTTACCCCGAGACAATGAGCATGCATAGAGTGAGGAGCCATTGACTTTGATGGATAAGTTTGTTGGAGAAGTTGAGGGAGGAGAAGGAAAAATGATACATTCAATTTTCTCCATGTTAAGTTTTAGAAATCTAGCAGAAAAAAAGGATGAAATAGCAGATATTGTGGACTTCTGTTTAGTAAAGAGTTGATATTAGGCCCAGAGATGTAGAACTGCATGTAATCAGCATTGAGATATCAATAGATATCATATCATAGAGATAACAATAAAATCAGATACTTTTATCAGTGATCTTCTTCTGAAAGCGCAAATTAACCCTTTTGATCCACCCACTTCTTGCTGTTTCCAAGGGTTCTCCAGCAGCCGGTCATACTACGTGTTGATAGCAGTTGTGTCTTTACACAACTGTACTAAGTTAGTGCACCTAAAATAATTTCTTGCCGATACCGCTAGATAAGACACCATTTGTGCTTCCCCTTTCTTGTCATTTCAGTTTTTATATGATCAGCATAGATGATACTGAAAGCTGTAGGACTCTATGAGCTGTCCCAGACCAAATGTGTAGATTGAAAAGAGGAGGAGTCCAAGAACGGAACCTTTGGGGACACCAATGGATAGGGAGTGAGATTACAAAGTAGTGTGACAGTGAGCGACACTGATTGTCCAGTCATTTAGGTATGAAGAGAACCAAGATAAAGCCAACTCTGTGTTGCCAAGACCTGCAAAAAATATGTGTGTAGTAGGAGGAAATGGTTCACAGTTTTTAAAGGCAAAGGATAGGTCCAGTAGCAGGACAGAATAGCATTGCTTTGCTTTGGTGGTTAGTAGGTCATTAATAACTTTATTTAGGGCAGTTTCAGTGGAATGATGTGGCCGGAATCCTATAGCTGTCAAAAAGAGGGCAGGTGGAGAGGTGGGTGGACAGTTCAAGATGGACATAGTGCTCTAGTTTTGAGGCATAGGGGGAGAAGTGATGTGGGGCTATAGCTAGACACAGAGGATGTGTCAAGGGAGGGCTTTTTTGAGGATGGGTGTGATCAAAGAATGTTTAAAGGATGAGGGGGAGACACCAGTTGTTAGTGATAGGTTGAAGAAATGGTTAAAGGCTGAGACGAAGACTGAGGTGAGATTGAAAATTAGATGGGACGAGAGTGGGTCAAGTGTACAGGTGGTGATTTGTGATTTGGAAAGTAGAGGGGAAAGTTGATCTTCTGTCATGGCAGGGAAGCTGGTTTTGGAGGAAGAGGGCTGAGTAGTTATCTGGAAGGGCTGAGGGGACTGCGGGCCAAAGTTTTCTTTGATTTTATCAATCTTCTGATTAAAGAAAGAGGTAAAGTCTTCAGCTGAGAAGAGAGGAGAGGAAAGAGGCGCTGGGGGACGTAGGAGAGAATTGAAAGTGTTGAATAGCTGTTTAGGGTTGTGAGAGGGAGGATATGAAAGATAAGAAGTAGGGTTTTTTTGCAGCAGTGAGTGTGGACTTTAATCAGAGAAGGACTGGTTGTATGTGATGAAGTGTTTTTGAAACGAGAGCTCTTCAATAACCCTGGAAGCATGCCTCACTTCTTTAGTAAGGCTGGTGTGCCAAGGTTGCCTGTTGATTGGGGGGCTTTTTGTATGCGTGAGAGGGTGGCAAATTAAAAACCTGTATATAAATTAAAGTGATACAATATAAAGTACCAGCTACATTTGCATTGTGTAAGGAAGCTATGTCTATGAGAGGGAGAAGGGACTCAGAGAGTGAGTGTAAATCAAGGTTTATAACATTTCTTTGAGAGTGTGAAAGTTCTAAGAGTAGGGGTTGTATAATTGGAGAGGAGACGAAAGAGAATGTGAGTAGATTGTGATCAGATAGGTGTAAAAGTGAGTTTGAGAGGTTAGATAGGGAACAAAGCTAGGGAAAGATAAGGTCAAATGTGTAGCTATCTTTGTGAGTAGCTGTGGGGGACCATTGAGTGAGTGTCAAAGGATGAAGTGAGTGTTAAAAGTTTAGAGACAGCTGAGTGAAAGGTGTCAATGGGGATGTTGAAATCTCCCATGAAGATGATGATGTCATCATTATGCTCATTTAATATTCACTTCACTGCGGCCGGCAGCAGCAGCAGCGGGGAGACGGCAGGGCTGGAGACGGAAGATCAGCACCACGGACAGCAGCGCGGACCACGTGAGCATGCAAATTAAGGGTTCTATGTGTGCTATCGCGGATAGCACATGTTGAACACACGTGGACCGCACGTACCCGAGACACGTACTTACCACACGCAACACGCAGGGTAAATACGTGTCTTGCGGCACATGCGTGTTTTTAACGGAAGTGTGTTTCAGGCCTGAGAAGACGTAGAGTCCACAAAATATACAACTACAAGTGCTTTCAGGTGTGAAGGAGAGGGGAGGGGATTGGACTCATCTTGATTAATCAAAGGACCCAGATGCAGGATAACATACGCAGAGAAATCAAAGGTCATAAAAGATGGATAGGGAGGTTGAGTGAGAAATGGAAGGATGCATCACACACAGGAAGGATCAGATTAAAGGAAAACTGAATAAAAATGGAAGCATACCAGTCTAGGATATGCAACACACAGTAAGGATCAGATGAAATGAAAACTGGGTACAAATGAAAGCAAACCTGTGGGAAGATAGACATTATGATAAGAGGATGACCAGAGAGTGGTGATGATAGATGACCAAGTACATCATATTAAATCTGGTCTATTTCATTGCAGTATACTTTATATGCACATAGATGATGCACGAGCTGACTATATATCAGAGTTTGATTGCAATGATCATTTATATACATTTATACCCTGATATAAAATACTTTTAGCAGACTTTTCTTGCCAACGTAAAATGTATTCTTTGATGGATTTGATTTTTTCTTATTTAATAAATCATTGCCATATTTTGCTATTACTCTTGCTGTCCTCTGCATATCTGTAGCTATTTTTTTTATCTCTGATACAGATTATAATCTTCTTGGTCATATACAATATTTAGTTATGATCATCTATTTCAGATATTAGTTAAATAATCAACACTAGATTAAAGCATTAGCAGCTCAAGATCTGAAATTATATGACAATCCTATAAGGATTGATTAACTGGACTAAAGGACACGCTACACGCTACGAGTTATCAAATGATATGTCGTCGGGGTCACGTCGTTAGTGACGCACATCTGGCATCGTTTGACATATCGTAGCGTGTAACACAAATGAGCGACTGTGAACGAGCAAAAATACTCACCTTATCATTGCTCGCTGACACGTCGCTCATTTTCAAAAAATTGAATGTCCTTCTGTGCACTGGTTGTTCATCGTTCCTGAGGCAGCGCATGTGCACCGTGTGACGCCCCGGGAACGATGAACAAAGCTTACCTGCGGCTGCCGGCAATGCGGAAGGAAGGAGGTGGGCAGGATATTTGCGTCCCGCTCATCTCCGCCCCTCCGCTTCTATTGGCCAGATGCTGTGTGACGTCGCAGTGACGCCGAACGTCCCTCCCCCTTCAGGAAGTGGATGTTCGCCGCCCACAGAGAGGTCGTTTGGAAGGTAAGTACGTGTGATGGGGTTTACGACTTTCTGCAACACGGGCAAGAAATTGCCGGTGCCGCACAAACGAGGGGAGCGGGTGCGATCGCACAAGCACATGCGATCGCACAAGAAATTGAAGCGTGTAAAGCAGCTTTTACATAGAATTGCACAATGTAAAAAATTAAAGTATATAATGATTCAAGTCTTCAAAGGTAACATTTTTAAGAGTAAGAGGTGATTTTTATGTACTTTCACTGAATTTAGTAAAAATATAAACAAAAAATCCATCATGTAAAGTTTTTTTTCACAAACACTGACTCCATAGGCTTCAAAAAGAATAGAATTCCATAGAATTTCAAAAGAATTTTTTTTCATATGTTTTTCAAGACAGTTCTCTAGTGTATTGCAATGATGTTCCTGGGATGATGTAAAAATGTAACATTGATAAAAATATAATCAAGTATAGACTTTATTGATTAATCCAAAAAAAGTCTAAAAGCTGGGCTACTGTATAATAGCAGCAAGTATGCTTCAATGACTGTAGGCCACATGGTGCACATGAAGGAAATCTATGACAATTTAGACTTTATTCTCAAGAAGCTGAATTTCGAGGATCACGGATGGTCAATATGTGGTGATCTGAAAGTTCTCTTTTTGCTCATTAGGTAGTAAGGAGAATACACAAAGTACCTTTTGCTTTTTGTGTGAATGGCACAGCCAGGACAGTATTAATAACTGGAGCCAAAAAAGTTGGCCAATGAGAACATTTTTGCAACCTGAACTTAAGAACATAGTTGTGGAAAGATTAGTTGATCCCACTAAAGTTCTCTTGCCAACACCCAACATTAAGCTTGGACTGATGAAGCAGTTTTTTAATGCTATATCAAAAGAATAGGCTCTTAAGCAAGGCTGTGGAGTCAGAGTCATAGAGTCGGAGTCCATTTTGGTTGAGTTGGAGTTGGAGTCGGTATAAAATGGACTGACTCCAACTCCTAAAATATATAATAGATTGGATATAGCGGTTCAATGCAGTATGTGATGAATATTTTTTCATAAGAATTTGGAAAGTTATGAAATGTCCTATAAATGTCTGTTCTATTGCTGATTAAAGAATCTAGGCGTTTAGTTCAGCACAGTCCAAAGGAAGGAAGGGGTATTTAAACACCAAGGTATAAACACCAGAATACTGACAATCAACAGCTGGGTGAAAGTTGAGCTCCTGCTGGGTCCAAAAGGGAGAGAGATGAGTGCAGCAGGAAAGCTACCTATACCAATGTATACTAACAGCAAGAACAATGCAAAGTCACGGAGTATTCTTCTCAGCCACACGCTGTGACCTTTGACGACCAGAAACCACATTACTGTCTGTCACACATGACACACCTGTGACAGAGGGGTTTTTTGTATTTTATTTCAAATAAAGGATTTTTTCGGTGTTTGTGTTGATCTCTTTTCACTTCAGATTAGTAATAGGTTGTCTCATAGATGCCTCCCATTACTAATCTAGAGCTTAGTGGCAGCTGTTAGCTACGATTAACCTCTTAACATCCTCATTGCCACAACACCAGGACAATAGGGAAGAGCCGAATAAAGTGCCATAACTGTCACGTCTAATGAATGCGGCAATCCTGGGTGGTTGCAGGCTGATATTTTTAGGATGGGGGGGCCAATAGCCCTGGGTCTCTCAAGCTTGAGAATGTCATCTCCAGCTGTCAGTCTTTATCTTGGCTGGGTATCAAAATTGGGGGGGGACAGCACACTGTTTTTTTAAAATTATTTATCTAAATAGTTTTTAAAAAGCTGCATCCTTATTTTGATACACAGCCAACATAAGCACATGGTTAAGGGGTGCAGCTGTAGATGTGTGCTTTATCTGTGCAGGTATCAATAAATGGGGACTCTATGCCAATTTTATGTATTTGTTAATTTTATGCCACGCTAGACCCACAGACATGGTCTGCAATTCCAACCAATCACATATGCTGTCGGTGTGGGGTCTGACTGTAGAAAATCAGATATGCCAGTGGGCGGGGAAAGCAGTGAATATGGATGAGGGATAACCAGTGGCCTCGGAAGTACAGCTGCGGGTGCAGTTACAGCCTCGAGGAGACTCAGTAAGTATATCGTGCTTCAACCCTTTTGCTTCCATTTTTTTTACAGTAATTTCCCTTGCCAATCACAGCCATGTAAATGCCTGACATGGCTGTCATGGGACCGGGAGTGGGTTTTTTGCAAATTAACACTTTATGAACATTGCCGACTTTTGAGCAAAGTGTTTGGGAACCCTAGCCTGAACGAACCGGCCAAGGCTCATACCGAATCTGAAATTGGTGAATGTAAACCAAATAGGTTTGCTCATCTCTTGCTGGGATCACAATGTTGATTTTTGAGCTGAGCACTTACGTTGGGGTATCCATGTTAATCCCCCCAAAATGTGATTTAGACAAAACCTCCAATAAAACTACTAACTATAAAGAGGAAGGTGAAGGTACTTTGGACACTAGGCATCTATTTCTCTGATGTCCATCTTTTTAGATTTGCAAAGAGCTGTGGTCATCCACATTTGTTGGCTAAAAAGATGCCTAAAATGATGGGATAATGCAGGCCAGAAAAAAGACCAGAAGGAGTCCAAAGTATAGATCTGTCTCATTATGGAGAGTGGTTCTGTTAAGGGTTTTGTCTGAATTGTGGTTTTTGGGATTTACTTGGAAACCTGATTAAAGTGCTCAGCAGAGAGTGCAGGATAAATATCAGCCAAGCTTTATTCCAATTTTTAGGAGGCAGAATGAAAAAAATAGACAGCGGTAAAGGAATAGTTATTTTTTTTATTTTTGTTCAGCTAGTATTGGTGAAAGGAAATATTTATTCTATAAGTGGGTGCGATAACAGCGATACCAGATTTATATTTTTTTATGTTCTGCTTCTGTCACACAGTAAAAATGCATTTTTTTTTAAAATAAACAGTTTGTCTGTCTCATTATTCTGAGAGCTGTAACATTTTTATTTTTTAGTGAAGAGGGCTGTATAAGGGCTTATTTTTTGCTCAATTAATTGGAGAATTTTTGATGCCATTTAAAGGAGCATAACATTTTTTGATCAATATTTTTCAGATGAAACAAGCAATAAAATTATTGTTTGTGTTATGCTTCTTTATGCGGTGCACTGTGCAGTAGAAGGGATAAGATTGATTTATTCTTTTGATCAGTACGGTTGTAACAATACAAAAACATATCACTTTTTTATGCTTTGCTACTTTTGCACACAAAAATCTATATTTTACAAAAATGAATTTGTTTTTGTATTGCCATATTCTGAAGCTGTAACTATTTTCTTCTGAATGAGCCATGATAGGGCTTGTTTTCTGTGGGACACTGTCATTTTAATTTCTACCATTTTTTTTTTTACATATGACTTTTTGATTGCTTTTTTTACTTTTTTGTGTATGTTTTGTTTATTTTTGTTTGAACATTATCATTTTCTACATGTCTACTTTACATAAGCACTATTTTGAAACATCATCTTTTTGGGTTAGGAGGGTTAAAAGTTTATCAGCAATTTCTCATCTTTCCACCAAAATTTACAAAACCATTTTTTTTAGGGACCACATCACATTTGAAGTGACTTTGAAGGGCATGGGTGACAGAAAATACCTAAAAGTGACACAGCTTAAAAAGAAAATGGACCATAAAATTTGTTTTTATTTTATTGTGTTGATCCGGGAGAATAAAAGAATACAATTTTACTATAAAAATGTTACTTTAACCACAGAGCTGTAGCTTTTTATTCTGAATGAGCCATATTAAAGCTTGTTTTCTGCGGATGGTTTGACGTTTTAATTTCTACCATTATTTTTACATGTGACTTTTTGATCGCTTTTATTTTAACTGTTTTTGTGTCAATATAGTAAAAAATGATATTTTTTGGCAGCTTGGGTTGTTCCGGACGTGGAGATACCTTTTATGTGTACGTTTCTTTGATTATTTTGTCTTAACACAAAAACTGCGTTTTTTAGTGGCAAAACAAGTTGTCTTCATTTGTGTGCACTTTTTTCTACTTTGTTACACATTTTATTTAACGAGTTCCAAAACTTATCAGCTCCGATGCCCGAGTGCGTCAGCTGACACCCGTGGGATTTCCACTAGCAGGGTCACATTATTTACTTATTCCTCCGTGCCATTAAAAAGTGGCGCTGAGGAAAAAGTACCCACAGTGACTGAATTTAAAAGTCATATCAGTGATCTTTAAGGAGTTAAATACTAGCATAGGAAAAACCTTTATAACTTTATTTACAACATGTATGAAAAACATGAAGATGTACCTAGTCAGACACAAGGATAAATAACCTGTAATTGAACTGGTGAAAATAGTTTACTGCACCTGTCGATTTAGGAAGTACTGCTGGGCACTCAAAGTACCGTATTTTTTGTCTTATAAGATGCACGAGATTATAAGACGCACCCCAAATATAGAGATAAAAAAGGTTAAAAAAATGAGGTCCATCTTGTACTCCGATGTTGTCTTACTGTAGGGGGGTGACATCAGTGGTGGAGCGGGGTCATAGGAGGCAGGGAGATGCTGGAGTAGGGCAATGCTGGCTGCTGTGTGGCTGGCTGTGCTGGCTGCTATGTGGCCGGCTGTGCTGGCTGCTGTGATGGCTGCTGTGTGGCTTTGGTCAGCTGTGCTGGCTGCTATGTGGCCAGCCGTGCTGGCTGCTTTGTGGCCGGCAATACTTTCTGCTGTGTGGCAGGCTGTGCTGGCTGTATAGCGCAAGGCACTACAGGAGTAAGTTGCTCTGTCGACAGTGTGATCTTCAAATAATGCCACCAGGAGTCAGCGCCTGCGCAGAGGGCACTCTCGGCTCAATGAAAATCCGAGAGTTCAATCTTCAAATGTGACGACTCCTGGCGGCATTATTTGAAAATCGCACCACTGACAGAGCAACTCACCTCTGCACTGCCTTATTCCACACAGCGCCCACCGCAGTGAGCATAGCCCCACACCGCCGACAGAGCATCTCACCTGCCGCAGCCAGCACAGCGTCACTCTGCCGACAGAGCATCTCACCCACCGCAGCCAGCACAGCCCTGCATGCCAATAGAGCATCTCATCCCCTGCAGCCAGCACAGCCCCGCACCGCCGACAGAGCATCTCATCCGCCACACTACCCTGCTTCACACAGCGCACACTGCAGCTAGCACAACGCCCATTCTCCACCTCCCAGTAAGCTACATTCAGATTTTAAGACGCATCTCTCATTTTCCGCCCAAACTTTTGGGAAGAAAAGTGTGTCTTATTATCCAAAAAATATGGTAAATGAGTACCCGTTTAAACAGATATCGGTAGAGTATATACCTAAGGTAGATACGGTAGTGTATGATAACTGCATAATTTAACTACACTGTTATTTTTAACTTTGGTACATCTCTGTATAATAATGATCTACAGAGGCTAGTCTACTATCATTTGTTCATGCTTGTTTTTTTAAAGCAGAAAATTTAATTTTTAAACTAAATGCGACCTGTGTTTATGTTCAGAAATCATATAGTTAAAATTTATGGAGCGTCTGTTGGTGCTTGGAGACATTGTATAAGTGAATAATAAGTATGTCATGTGGAATTATGGAGAATAAAGTTGTCATATTTTTATTTATTTAGCTGCTGCTTCTTAATAAGTATTACACTGTATTTTCATCATAATGATTTAGCTAAAAATAACATCCTATCTATATTATAGAGAAAAACAAAATAGCAATAGTAAGTAAGATTTTTATATATATTTCTAGAGCCTTCTAAAAATGAAGAGCTATAAGTAAATAATCCAGAGTTTCCTTCATCTCTAGGGCAAGGTACTGTTATAGAATGAACTGTGAAGGGACACATAAGGGTAAATTGGGATACTTGTACATGAAAGTCAGAGTGACAAATCAATTGCAATGAATGAAGAATCCAGCCTCAGCAGCATCATTTCCATTTTCTATTCTGAATTTCAATTGAAATCTACATTACATTGGAAAATTTCATTACCTTGCTCATAGGGAATTATAACACTACTTGACATAAAATATACAGGCTCTAGAGATATTCCATAGTTCTAAGTCACAACCAAGCTGAGACATTTCACCAGAAATTTCAGGATATAGAACTTTTAAAGGATTTGTCGAAGTTATGGTACAACCACAATTCCAAAAATGTTAGGGCAATGTGTAAAATGTAAAGAAAACAAGAATACAATGATTTGTAAATCTGTTATAGCCATATTAAATTCACAACAGAACATAGAACACAGATCAGAAGTTGAATGTAAGATATATTTTTCATTTCATTTTCAAAAATTAAATTATTTAGAAATTGATGGCAGCAACCTATCTCAAAAAATTGAGCAAGGTGAACAAAAGGCTGGAAAATCTAATGGTACCAATGAAAAGCAGGGACAGTTTTAAATTAAGTCATGGGACTGTATAAAAAGAGCATATCAGTGTAATAGTGAGGCAGAGTCTCTAAGAAGCAAAGATGGTCAGAGGTTCCAAAAATTAAATCTAAAAATTGTGGAACAATTTAAGAAACATGTTCCTGATTGTAAAATTGGAAATAATATCCCACCATTAATAGTACATAATATCACTAAAAGATTCAGAGATTACTGAAGCTTCCATTTTTAGAAGGAATGATGCTAATGGTTAATATTGAATTTTCATGATCTACAGGCCCTCAGGCATCACTGCAATAAACACAGGCATGAGTCAATTATGCAAATCACTGCATGGGCTCATGAGCCCTTCTAAAAATCATTGGCAGTGAGTACAGTTTGCTGTTAAATCCACCCATGCAAGTTAATAACTTATCATACAAAAATGAAGCCAAATACCAATGCAGTCTCAAAGTCCTGCAAGTAGGGATGGGTGAACCTACTGAACATATAGTGTTCATGCACAAGTTCCTGAACATGAGTTTTGTGTTAAAGACCGGGTCCAGTTCGTGTCAAGGGGCTGTAAAAAAACCCTCTGATTTAGTCCAAAGGCAAGCATCTCTTCAGCTCTACTATATCTGTGCGAGGAGACAAACACAGGTCTGCTCATACAGACGAGCAGGCACAGTCAGCTGTGCCCCCAGGTAACCACCACTGACTACAGGACCTTCCATGATGTCATAGCCATGTGACCAGTCTGGTGTGACTGTTGTTATCTCGTAGGTTACAGTACCTTACATGACATGTTAGCCATGTGACCAGTCTGGTGTGACTGTTGTTACCTCGTAGGTTGCAGGACCTTACATGACATCAAAGCCATGTGACCAATCTGGTGTGAATGTTGCTGTGATGTCACTGCAACACTGCCAAAAGTGAGCGCTTGTTGGCGGTGAAAATGGTGACGTCAGCTATGCCCTCAGCTAATCCCAACTCTGACATCAGCGCTCTCACCGACAATCGCTCACTTTACGTCAGTGTTGCAGTGACGTCAGTCGAGATTACCCGTGGGCACAGCTGACCATGCCATATTGGACTTCAGTTTAAGTTGGAATGGTTTGGGGGTGCCATGTAATATTGGGAGAACCCCTGACATGCCAGAAAAGCATATCCTTCATAAATGACCCCATTTTAAAAAAATACACCCCTCAATAAATTTATTTAGGAGTACAGTGATCATATTGTTTCCACAAGTGTGCCACAAAATTTTATACCAATGGGAAGGTGAAAAAAGAATATTTTTTTTGGCTAAAATGTTGTTTTAGCTCCAAGTTTAAAATTTGTACAAGGGCTATTCATTAAAAAATGGACCACAAAGTTTGTTGTGTAATTTTTACTGAGTGCATCAATAGCTTCTAGCAATTGGGAACTACTTTTGAGTTACAGTGCAAAGTTAAAAAAGGGAGTGCCATATTGCACTTTAGAATTTGCTGGAATGGCTTAGTTACAGCTCTGGCAAAAATTAAGAGACCACTGCACAGTTTTATAAAAATCAGCTTCTCTACATGTTGATTCCAGCGTCAGTTGAATTCCAACCAGAGTAAACCTCATTGTACTGGCCAGGGGTGGCATATGGTCACCCAAGTCAGTGTGACAGACTGGTGGAAAGCATGCCAAGATGCGTGAAAGCTGTGATTAAAAACCATGGTTATTCCACAAAATATTGATTTCTGAACTCCTGAGTTAAAACATTAGTATTGTTGTTTCTATATGATTATGAACTTGTTTTCTTTGCATTATTTAAGGTCTGAAGGCAATGCTTTTTGTTTGTTATTTTGACCATTTCTCATTTTCAGAAAAATAATACAAAATTTATTGCTTGGAAATTCGGAGACAAGCTGTCAGTAGTTTATAGAATACAAGAACAATTTACATTTCACTCAAAAATATACCTATAAGAGAAAAATCAGAAAAACTGAAAATTTTGCAGTGGTTTCTTAATTTTGGCCAGAGCTGTATATTCCAAATGTGCTAAGAGTATCACCATACTTCACTTGCTTAAGAACCTATCCTACAAATTCTGTTTTTCATATACCTAGACACAATTATAACATGGGTAAATTGCATGGAGAAACAACAGGAATACTGTGGTTTAAGTATGGTGTATCAAAGTGTTGAAATTACACACAGATAATGAGATAAATAGGACTGATAAATAATTATTCTGGTAGTAAGCCAACCAGAAAATAATAGTAATAATTAGCACAGTTATTCGTTGTACAGATGGCAACAGTGTTAAAAGGGACAATTAAAAAGAAGTGTAAAACTCATAGAGAGTAATATATCATGCTATCATGCTAGTTTTATACAGCGATATCCTGAATATGCAAACAAATGTGACTTGTATATGAATTAGATGGCAAATAGTATTGGACATGTATAATCAAGACAAGTACCAATTGTTAAAACATAAAAATTAAAGGATTATACAGGGAGCATATAATTCACAAATGATAAAGCTGTATTCTAAAAGAGAAGACATGTATACTATTCCTGTTCTCGATGTTGAACATATGTAATTATAAAAAATAGAACAATGTCCTAAAAATAAGATATATCCAGGGGTTAATAATCTAATATTGGAAGCTCGCATAATGAAAACGGTGCACATGCTAGTGGCATCTCTTGGTTTAGCAGGAAACAAGTTGACAACTTCCTCTTGTGACGGGTCCAAATATCCCTACATATTTCAGAGATCACCAAGCTGCTTTGCAAACTTATAGACACATATGTCATACAAATGGTGATGAGCCCATTGTATACATGTACGGTAAAGTGTCGTGAAACATATTTATATTCTATAAACGATTCTATAGTTTTTCACGTTACACTCACAAAACTAAATGTATTTTATTGGATTTTTGTGTTATTTTCCAACACAAAGTAGTAAATATTTGTCAACTGCAAAGAAAATTATACATGGTTTTTTAGATATTTTAAAAATATAAATCTGGAAATTATAACTTGCATTTGTTTTCATTATCCTGTAGGCTGATACCACTAACAAAATCCTGAGTGAATAATTGCCTCCAGAAGTCATCTAAGGATTAAAGTGAGTCCACCTTTGTGTAATTTATTTTGAGCAGTGCTGGACTGGCTACCAGAGAGACCTCCAGTAATACCAGTCCTGGCTGCGGTTACCTGGGTTGAACTCCGGAGTTCTCACCTGAGCTCTTGAGTGCAGCCTGGACTGAACTCAGGGTTTGCAGGACTGAATCGCGAGCATTGACTGATTCTCTGGTGCTTGCAGTTCAGTTCATGACAGCTGCGGACAGGCCGGGCTGAACGTCGAAGCTCTCACCTGAGTTCAGCCCGGCCTGTCCGATACTGTGACATGAACTGAACTGCAATCGCCATGGAATCATTCATCGCTCGTGGTTCAGTCCTGCAAACCCTGAGTTCAGTCCAGGCTGCACTCTAGAGCTCAGGTGAGAGCTCTGGAGTTAAATTCAGGTAACCGCAGCCAGGACTGGTATTACTGGCGGTTCCTCCGGTAGCCAGTCCAATTCTGATTCTGAGTATAACTACAACTGTACTGTGAAGTCCTCAGCATTTTGTTTAAGAACATTAGGATTCAAACGGCATCATGAAAACCAAAGAACACACCAGGCAGGTCAGGATTAAAGTTATGGAAAAAAGTACAGTAGGGTTAGCTAAGCACAATTTCTGAATACCTCATAGAGCACTGTTTACTTCATCATTTAAGAATGGAATGAGTTTTGTCCAACTGTAACCCTTACAAGACATGGCTATCCACCTAAACTGACATCCCATGCAAGGAGGGCACTAATTAGCAAAGGAGCCAAGTGGCCCATGGACACTCTGGAGGAGCTGCAGAGATCCACAGTTCAGGGGGGAGAATCTTTCCACAGAGAAATTACTAGTCATATTCTTAATAAATCTGACTTTTATGGAAAAGTGACATGAAGAAAGTCATTTTTTTAAAGCAAGCCATAAGAAGTATGCAAAGAGCCATGTAGGGGGACACAGCTAGCATGTGGAAGATGGTGCTCTACTGTAGTAAGATGGGACCAAAATATAACTTTTGGAGTTAAAAGCAAAACAATGTGTGTGACAGAAAACTAACATTGCACATGACCGTGCAAACATCATCCTCCCCATCAAAGTTGATAGTGGCAGCATCATTCTTTGGAAATGCTTTTCCTCAGCAGGGAAAAGGAAGCTGGTCAGAATTGATAGGAAAATCAATGGAGCTAAATACAGGGCAATCTTGTATAAAAACCTGTTAGAGGCTGTAAAAGACTTGACTGGGTTGTACAAGTGCATCTCAAAAAATTAGAATATCATCAAAAAGTTAATTTATTTCAGTTATTTAATGCAAAAAGGAAAACGCATATATTAGAGTCATTACAAACAGAGTGATCTATTTCAAGTGTTTATTTCTGTTAATGTTGATGATTTTGGCTGACAGCCAATGAAAACCCAAAAGTCATTATCTCAGAAAATTAGAATATTTTTTTAAGAGCAACTGAAAAAAATACTTCTAACTCAGAAATATTGGCCTACTGAAAAGTATATGTGGCGCCCCAGAACCTGGTTGCCACAACAGCATTGCCCTCCCAAAGGGTTAATGCTGAGCCTGAAGGTAATTGGGAGGTCCATTGGCCAGCAAGTTTAACATCCAACGCAGTTCTCCCTCCGGCCAGCAGGGGGAGCTCTGAACCTGGAATTCCAGGGAGCATTCCTTAAGTCTGACCTGAGGGAGGAAGTAGTGTTCAGTCTGTAGAGAGAAGTGAAAGGAAGCAGACGCAGAGTGTGCTGTCCTGTGGATCTGGGGCCTGGAGCTGGAACAGCTTGGCCCAGGGAATCAGGAGTAGCAGAGAGGCGGAGAAGAGACTCGGACATCGGAGTCTGTGGCCACCAGGGCTTATAATACTCCCTAGTAGCCGAATCCGAAGGGCAGGAGAGCTGCAAGCACCTGGCCCATAAACAGTCCGAAGGTACAGCTGCAGCATCAGGGCCCGGTGTGGACTCCAGCAGAGAAGCACCAGAGAGGGCCTGCGCAGCCTACCACAGAGGGAAAGGGATGTACCACCGGTCCCAGCAGCAAAGAGGGCCATTGCTGGATCCAGAGAAGCAGGGTCCTATCGTAGTAAAGAAAGGAACAGGAGTAGGCCTCATACTCAGCTGGCCAGAAAGATCACCCCAAGTACCTCCAGGCCGACCGGATCCCCTTCACCACCTGTGACGGTCTCCCAGGATTGGACTGTTCCTAAAGTAAAAGAGGAGAAGGTAAAGAGACTGTTGTTTGTGCCTGGTTCTTTCATTGCCTGTCGGCCCTGCACCGTGTTAGCCACACAACACCATAGACTTTCACGAGCACTAATAGTGTCCCCGGGGCTCCGCTCCACCTGTGGGGAGCAGTACCACCATTGCTGCCGTATCATCACCCCGGAGGTCTCACACAGCAGCGGCGGCTTAATAGCCGCAGACCACAGGTGGCGTCACGAACACAAACTTTATTCACCCCCAACACTGCAGCCATATTTTATTGACACCCACCAGGGCCACGGAGTCGGGCCCCGCCACCACTGACGACCCCCGGACTAGTCCGGCCCGGCATCGGGTGTCCCATAGCCCTGGGGTGGGCGAGTCAATTTTGGCGTCATGAACAGGATTTCATGCCCGGTCCCACCGGGAACTGTGCGCCTGCAGAAACTGTGCTTAAAAGACTGTGTTACTGTTTGCAAACTGCCGCCGCCATTAGCCTCGCCAAGCTCAGGAAGAAGGGGGGCGTGCCTGACAAAGAGCGCGAAGGGAGCGCGCCATCAGAGCAGAGCGCCGTTAACCCCGCGCGACCCAGAAGGGAATTTTAAAAGTGAACGGAGCCTGGTAAGGTTCACTAAGGGGGAGGAAGATGTCCGACTCGGAGGGAGGGCAGGTGGCTGCCATAGCCCGAGACGCCGCAGCACCAGCCGAAGCAATCCCAGTGGCCGTCACCCCAGCCCCCGCTGTAGCGCCGGTAATGCCGATCACAATGTCGTACATCCCGGGAGCAGAATGGCTGCCGCAGTACTCCGGGGGGAAATAAAGATGAGATTCTTTGGGTGCAAACAACGGGCCACAGACAGCATAAGGGACTATGCCTTAAACTTGCAGGAGGCCCTGAAAGCAGTTAAACAGGTGGACCCAGAGAGTGTACGTGAAGAAGACAAACTCCTAACTGAGCAGTTCATAGAGGGGCTCCTGTCAGATGCCCACAGGACCCAGCTGCGTATCATGGTCCTGCAGAACCCTGCTCTGGACTTTGCAAAGTTTAATGACATAGTACCCCGAATGACATAGTACCCCTACGGCCTCTTGCTATCACGTACCCAGGGGTGGTGCCTGAAACACGAGCCGCTGCAGGGGCTGAGGCGCAGTCCCTGGATAAGGATCCCACTGCAGAGCTCAGACAGCAGGTCCAGGAGCTGACCAAGACTGTAGCTGCCCTTGCCAAGACCGAGCAGTCTCTACAAGTGACCCCATCGCCTGCAAGAATCGAGTTGGCCTCCAGCCCAGATGACGTCCCATGGATGCGACAGAGGAGGATTCCGCCGACCCGAGGAAAAGATACAGACCGGTATGATTCAACGGGACAACCGATCTGCTGCCGCTGCAGTCAGGCGGGCCATATTGCAAGACACTGTCCTTTAAATGGGCCGCGCCTGGGGCCAGGAGCCAACCCCCAGGTGTAAGGAAGCCCGGCTCAACCCCCAGTCGCAGCAAGTATGTGGGAGGACGCCCGGTCCTTCCTATTGTGCTGGATGGGATCCCTTTGAATGCCCTCCTGGATACGGGGTCCCAGGTAACAACCATCCCTTATAAACTGTACAAAAGATATTGGGCTGATTCAGACATTGACCATGGCCCAGATGATGATTTAACAATTGTGGCCAGTAATGGTCAGCCCTTACCTCAAATTGGGTATAAAGAAGTAACCATTAAAGTGGGGCGGGTAGAATTGCCATGTCAGGGGATGATAATTGTAGATATTGATCGCAAAGAATCTGACCCACTGCTAACCATTGGTACAAATGTGATAGAAAATTGTATTGCCGAAGTGATAATTTTGTTGCAACAGGCGTCTGAAACTGCCAGCTCCGGGAAGCAGCGTGCCCTACAGAGGGAGATCTGAGCCCTGATGAGGAGGCAGCAGGTAGAGCTGGCCGGAGGAGAAATTGGCAGTGTGAGGGTAAGTGACCCCCTCCCCATTGCAATACCCCCAAGAAGTGAAATGTTGATATGGTGTCGGGCAGCAATAGGCCTCAAGGGTCAGGATTACCATGCCTTGGTAGAACCGGTGTATTCAGACAGTAGGCCTGGAGTCCTGATAGCCAGAGGGGTAGCAGACGTCCGCAAGGGGAGAGTGCCCGTCCGTGTCCTGAATTGTGGGGAGGAGGAAGCCAAATTGCCCCGGTACGCCACTGTAGCAAAACTGTACACTGTCAGTAACAATACCATCAAAGCAGTGGAACCCTTGATCCCGTCCGACCAGGCGGAAGACAATGGCTCCAAGGGGCAGCTGGAAGACTGGTGCTAAAAATTACATGTGGGCACCGACTCCACCCCCTCACACCAAAAGCATGGGGTTTACCGGGTGGTACAGGAGTACGAGCGGGTCTTCAGCAAACACCCCCTAGATTTTGGGCAGGTAAAAGGGGTTAAACATCAAATCCCCACGGGTGATCATCATCCCATTAAAGAGAGATACCGCACTGTACCCCCAGCACAGTATCAGCGTGCCAAAGAAATGTTACGGGAAATGAAGGAGGCTGGGGTTATCAGAGATAGCTGTAGCCCTTGGGCAGCTCCACTAGTGCTCGTAAAGAAAAAAGATGGTACAATGAGAATGTGCATAGATTCCAGACAAATTAACCGCATTACACATAAAGATGCTTATCCACTACCCAGAATAGAGGAGTCACTAACAGCCTTAAAGTCAGCTAACTATTTCTCCACCTTGGATCTCACCAGTGGGTATTGGCAGGTTCCTGTGGCAGAGGCGGACAAGGAGAAGACTGCATTCACGACGCCAATGGGCCTCTGCGAGTTCAACTGTATGCCATTCGGGCTCTGCAACGCCCCAGGGACATTCCAAAGGTTGATGGAGTGCTGCTTGGGCCATCACAACTTTGAAACCGTGCTGTTGTACCTGGATGACGTCATAGTCTACTCCAAAACTTATGAAGACCACCTGAGGCACTTAGCAGAAGTGTTTGAGTCCTTGTCGGAATATGGCCTGAAGATAAAGCCGTCCAAATGTCACCTCTTGAAGCCAAAGGTACAGTACCTGGGTCATGTGGTCAGCGCAGAAGGTGTGGCACCTGATCCGGAGAAAGTCACCGTAATCAAGGACTGGCCAAGACCCACCACGGTAAAGGAGGTGCGGCAGTTCCTTGGGCTGGTGGGCTACTACCGAAGGTTCATTGATGGTTTCACAAAGATAGCAGCGCCCCTTCAAGATCTTCTGGTGGGCCAGCCAAAGCAGGCTAAGAAGCAGAGCCCTCCATTTGAATGGAGCAGCCAAATAGAAACATCCTTTGTCCGGCTGAAAGGGGCTCTCGCGGGAGAAGAAATTCTGGCCTACCCTGACTACAGCCAGCCGTTTGTACTGTACACAGACGCCAGCAACGTGGGCCTGGGAGCAGTTCTGTCCCAGGTGCAGGGAGGCAGAGAGAAGGTGATAGCTTACGCCAGTAGGAAGCTTCGGCCCACAGAAAGGAACCCAGAAAACTACAGTTCCTTCAAGCTAGAGTTCCTCGCTATTGTTTGGGCAGTGACTGAACGCTTCAAGCACTATCTGGCATCGGCCAAGGTCACCATCTTCACGGACAACAATCCGTTGACACATCTGGCAACAGCCAAGTTAGGTGTGTTGGAACAGCGATGGATGGCCCGGCTGTCTAACTTTGACTTTACCATCAAGTACCGAGCTGGCAAGAAGAATAACAATGCTGATGCGCTGTCCAGAATTCCTCACTTACCCGAGTCTGGAGAAGACCTGGATGAACTCGAAGAGATAGAGTTACCGGCTTTCCATCACCAAGGTGTTTCCCAGTGTGAGCATGCTGTAGGAGTGAAGCGCTCGAGCCAGCACGAGGTCTCGGTCAACCCATTACTCCACCATAATTGGGAAGAGACACAGAATGGTGACCCGGCCGTGCGATTGGTCAAAGAAAAGCTAGCACAAGCTGAGACCCATCTTGTCCCAGATGCTCCAGAAGAAGCCCAGCAGCTGTGGAAGGAGAGGGGACGACTGTTCACATACCAAGGCAAGCTCTGCAAGAGATATGTCAACTGGCGAACGAATGAACTCGTCTGGCAGATAGTGGTCCCACAGAGGGATGCTCCAATGGTCCTAGCAGCTTACCAAGATAACGCAGGACACTTAGGGTGGAAGAAGTTGGAGACCCTACTCCGTGATCGGTTCTACTGGGTGCACATGAGAAAGACAGTCGAGAAGTGGTGCCGAGACTGTAGTCCGTGTAACCTGAGGCGGAAAGATGATGCCAGCCAGAGGTCTCCCCTACAGCCAATTGTCACGAAGCAGCCACTGGAGTTGGTGGCCCTGGACCACGTGAAGTTAACACCAAGCCGGTCAGGCTATGTGTACGCCCTCACCATTGTGGACCATTACTCTCGTTTCCTGGTAGTAGTGCCCGTGAAGGACCAGACAGCCAGAACAGCAGCTAGAGTATTTCAGGCATACTTTTGTCGACCTCACGGTTACCCTGAAAGGGTACTGACTGATCAAGGTCCTGCATTCGAGGCAGAAGTGTTCCAAGAGTTCTGTAACATGTACGGTTGTAAGAAAATCAGAACCACACCGTACCACCCCCAAACCAATGGATTGTGCGAGAAGATGAACCATGTGGTTATTGATATGCTCAAGACTCTACCTCTGGAAGAAAGAAACCAATGGCCGGAGAAGTTACCAGATCTGGTAGACCTGTACAACCATATCCCAGTAAATTCGACCAACTGCAGCCCTGCTTACCTGATGCGAGCAAGACCTGGCAAGTTACCTGTAGACTTTGAGATGGGGACTGTGTCACCTGAAGCGGTTCAGGAGATAGAAGATTGGGATACAGAGCGACAACAGCAGTACCGCAAGGTCCAGGAATGCGTAGAAAGGAGCATGTCCCAAGCAAGAATGAGACAAGAGCAGCATTACAATAAAACAGCTCCAGCAACTCCCTTAGCACCTGGAGAACAGGTCCTCAAGAAAAAGCGGAGGGCGCATAAATTAGATGATCAGTGGGAGAATGAACCCTACACCATTATCCCCTCCAACTTTGACAATAGTAAGGTATGCCTCATAAGCAAAGATGAAGGCAAGACCTATCAAGCAGTTTCTCGAGACCGCCTGAAAGCGTGCCCCGAACGGTGCAGAACCCAAAAAGAAGTAGAAGAAGTACAAGAAAGTCCCCAAAGTCCAGAAAAAGAGGAAGAGATGATCCAAACAATCCTTGGAAAATTCCCCAAAACTTGGACCCGAATAAACAATGCCATAGTGGTACCAGTGTTGACGTTCCCGCAGTTGGTCGAGCCAGAAACAGAAGAGGTTCCAGATCCACCTAAAGAACCATCCGCTCCAACACGAGATGACACGCCAGCAGTGGAACAGGAGAATCAACCCCCTGTCAGTGGTGAACCTGTCATACCCTTGGCGACTCTCAGACCACGTAGGCAATCATCACGCATACCTATCAGGGTTAGGCCTACCTGTAGTGCTGAGGTAGAAGACACACCAAGTAGTCAGGGGCAGACACCAGAGCTACGCAGGTCCCAACGCAGTACTCGGGGACAGCCCCCTCCAAGGTATAGAGAGTAAAAAGAAAGAGTACTTATTAGAATGTAAATAGTTATGTGAAATGTCTGTAATGTTGTGTATAAAATGTTTTTTTTTGGTTGAGAAAATGGACAATTGGGCCACTGGACTATGGGTGGCCAACACCTAGCTGTACATAGTTAGCACCAGTGTGCTCAGCAACCCCTGAAGAAAAACCCATCCGGCGTGCATAGAGTGGGGTCATCAATGCTCTGACGCACACCCAGAGCCTACGTTGGGGGTTTTATCACGGCGGGTCCCCCATGAAGCAGTGTAATGGACACCCGGCAGGGAGCCACACTGGACTCTTATAGTTGTTTAAGGTTGTAACATGTATGTCTTGTTTTGTTTTTTACAGTCCGGGAGTTCTGAATTTAACTAAGGGGGAGTGTGGCGCCCCAGGACCTGGTCGCCACAACAGCATTGCCCTCCTAAAGGGTTAATGCTGAGCCTGGAGGTAATTGGGAGGTCCATTGGCCAGCTAGTTTAACATCCAATGCAGTTCTCCCTCCGGCCAGCAGGGGGAGCTCTGAACCTGGCATTCCAGGGAGCATTCCTTAAGTCTGACCTGAGGGAGGAAGTAGTGTTCAGTCTGTAGAGAGAAGTGAAAGGAAGCAGACGCAGAGTGTGCTGTCCTGTGGATCTGGGGCCTGGAGCTGGAACAGCTTGGCCCAGGGAAGCAGGAGTAGCAGAGAGGCGGAGAAGAGACTCGGACATCGGAGTCTGTGGCCACCAGGGCTTAAAATACTCCCTGGTAGCCGAATCTGAAGGGCAGGAGAGCTGCAAGCACCTGGCCCATAAACAGCCCGAAGGTACAGCTGCAGCATCAGGGCCCGATGTGGACTCCAGCAGAGAAGCACCAGAGAGGGCCTGCGCAGCCTACCACAGAGGGAAAGGGATGTACCACCGGTCCCAGCAGCAAAGAGGGCCATTGCTGGATCCAGAGAAGCAGGGTCCTATCGTAGTAAAGAAAGGAACAGGAGTAGGCCTCATACTCAGCTGGCCAGAAAGATCACCCCAAGTACCTCCAGGCCGACCGGATCCCCTTCACCACCTGTGACGGTCTCCCAGGATTGGACTGTTCCTTAAGTAAAAGAGGAGAAGGTAAAGAGACTGTTGTTTGTGCCTGGTTCTTTCATTGCTTGTCGGCCCTGCACCGTGTTAGCCACACAACACCATAGACTTTCACGAGCACTAACAGTGTCCCCGGGGCTCCGCTCCACCTGTGGGGAGCAGTACCACCATTGCTGCCGTATCATCACCCGGGAGGCCTCACACAGCAGCGGCGGCTTAATAGCCGCAGACCAGAGGTGGCGTCACGAACACAAACTATATTCACCCCCAACACTGCAGCCATATTTTATTGACACCCACCAGGGCCACGGAGTCGGGCCCCGCCACCACTGAGGACCCCCGGACTAGTCGGGCCCGGCATCGGGTGTCCCATAGCCCTGGAGTGGGTGAGTCATATATACAGTAAATGCACTCAATACTTTGTTGGGGCACCTTTTTCATGAATTACTGCCTCAATGCAGCCTGGCATAGAGGTAATCAGCCTGTGGCACTGCTGAGGTGTTATAGAAGCTTAGGTTGCTTTCATAGCATCCTTCAGCTCATCTGCATTCTTGGGACTATTCAAATTGTCTCTCCAGGAAAGGAGATAAACTCTAGCGCAGCACCACCTATTGGAACTAGCAATCCTAAAAGTCAGTAGTGGATTTTTAACAATCCTTTGCATATGACTAGGGGGCACTTTGCACACTACGACATCGCAGGTGCGATGTCGGTGGGGTCAAATTGAAAGTGACGCACATCCGGCGTCGTAGGCGATATCGTAGTGTGTAAAGCATTTTTTATACAATTAACGAGCGTCGTAATCGTATCATCGGTGTAGCGTCGGTCATTTCCATAATTTGGAAATGACCGATGTTACGAAGTTGTTCCTCGTTCCAGCGGCATTACACATCGCTGTGTGTGAAGCCGCAGGAGCAATGAACATCTCATTACCTGCGTCTTGCGGCTCACACCAGCTATGCATAAGGAAGGAGTTGGGCGGGATGTTTACGTCCCGCTCATCTCCGCCCCTCCGCTGCTATTGGCCGCCTGCCATGTGACATCGCTATGATGCCGCATGACCTGCCCCATTAATAAGGAGGCGGGTCGCCGGCCAGAGTGATGTCGCAGGGCAGGTGAGTGCATGTGAAACTGGCGTAGCAATAATGTTCGCTACGCCAGCTATCACCCTGATATCGCAGCTGCGACGGGGGCGGGGACTATCGCGCTCGGCATCGCAAGCATCGGCTTGCGATGTCGTAGTATGCAAAGTGCCCCTTAGGATTTTATGCCAGACCAGAATCCCAATTTGCAGACACGGTGTTTCGGGGTGCTTGCCCCTCATCAGTGCAAAGTATGGGGTGTCTGGTCTGGCTCATGAGAAGCTATGTGGGGGGACCACGGGGGAAAACTATTCTTCTTAAGGAGACTTTGCAAGCCAGTTGGGACTAGTGTCTCTCATTTCCTTTTGACAATACCCCATAGATTCTCTAAGGGGTTTAGGTCAGGCAAGTGTGCTGACCAATCAAGCACAGTGATACTGTGGTTATTAAACCAGGTATTGGTACTTTTGGCAGTTTGGACAGGTAATAAATTTATTAAAATTTAACTGAGCAACATAACTTGTTGGTTTGTAAGATTTATGCATCTGTTAATAAATCCTGCTCTTGTTTGAAGTTTGCAGGCTCTAACTTATTTGCATCTTATCAAACCTGCTAAATCTGCAGGGGGTTGAAGACTACTTGTAGGCACTGTATATATATATATATATATATATATATATATATATATAAAATATAATTTTTGTTTTGCTCAATATACACTGGAATGAATTGACTATATTAAAAAAAAATAGCAGAGTTTATATCTTAAAAATGTGAAACAAATTCTAAGTTTCACATGAAATATTAAATGTAGAAGAGGATTGTAGTGGAATTTCTCCATTTGACAGATAGAGATAAAGTAATGATACATGCTATATAAATGTTATCAAACATAAACCTTTGAGGCCTCTTGTTTTGCTGCAGTGGCTCATTATGTTTATTCTGCTACTAGCGGAAAACTAATTGATGCTATTTTATAGCAAGCAGTTGCTACACTAAACAATAAACATACCAGTATATCATAATAAATAGGGTTTCAAAGTGGTCTGAGCTGAGGGGCAAATTGAATACAATTAAGATGTACATTGTTGAAAGATACCTACGTTCACAAAGAAGGCTAATGGGACATGTACTAGTGCAGCCACATTATATTAATGACCCATTAGGGAATACGATCACAAAAAGGCTTTCACTGTAATTACTGCACTAATGACCAGCAGTGACATCATGTTAGAGTAAAGACATTGCTTGTTTTGGACTTATTTCAAAGTCAGACATTCTTTGATGGGCAAGTATTAAAGCTTTCAACATGATTACCTTACCTTGCTGCGTTTGCTTACCATTTATTCCAACTGCCTTGTTGGCGATTGGCTTTTATCCAGGCGAAGCAGAAGTCCTGAGTTCCCATACATTTAAGGGTGCCTCTGGGGCTATGAACGCTAAGCAGCAATTTGTCACCACCAGCGACATTCCAAATGTTATATGCACAGTGAAAGCTTATAAAGCAGAATAAAGTGTAAAGGCTAAGAGGCAAAATCTAAGCCTTTTGCTTTGCAAACCTTTATAAAGAGTCCTTAATAAACAATGATTTATGAACTAATGCACTCTCCTGGAGCAAATCTGCACTGTTTAACCTTTTTAATGGTGTTTGAATAAATACTTGGTCTCCACAGTGCACACTGGATTGAGTGCCTTGTTTCTCAATTACATTAGTATATTCCTGCTGCAGCCACTGGTATATACAGTAAGTGCCACTTAGCACAGAGGGGATGTTTTTATTTCCCCTAAGGTTAAATTGTGGCTGACCTGGAAGACCACTTCATTAGGATGTTTAGCAAGGATATGAGCTTAAAATACATTTTTCTGTTTTTAATGCCATGATCAAAAAAGCTAACAGCCTTAACCTTTACTACGGAAATAATCTTTTTTTCTGTGATGTCCTTTGCTTTCCAGCATCTTTTTTATTTTATGGCTATGTCATGTCATTCTATTTTAGATAAATATTCTCTTTACATTTTATTTGTAATTAAATTATTATCATATTATACTACAGTGATCCCTCCAAATGTAATTGTTTCAGCTTGCAATAGTTTTAAGATTGCAGTTAGAATTGACATTGAACATACAATGACACACAAAGTGTGACGATGCAGCATCTGTGATTGTCTGGGACAGGAGCTACTTGAATCCTGAATGTGAATAGCACCATAAGATATAATTAAAAAAAAAATGGATATCATGCGTACCTGCCACATGGATGTTTGAATGAGGCATTACACATAGGGCTCAATCAGTTACTAAAACAATTCAATATTAGCATTCCGCCTTTCAGCAGAAGAGTGATATAAAAAACCGTTGACCTGCAGCATCTGCAGGTACACGCATCACTAGAAAAGGCAAAACCTCATTGCAAATTTTTTGAAGCATGAAAATTTAGGGTTGAAAAAATTGCAAGCATGTTTCCAGAACTAAACTCTATTGAGGATCTTTGGGGCATCTTCAAACGGAAGCTGGAGGAGCACAAGGTCTCTAACATTCAACAGCTCTGATATGTCCTTATGGAGGAGTGGAAGAGGAATCCAGTGACTCCTGTAAGGCTATGTGCGCACGTTGCTTTCTGCCATGACAAATATTCTGCAGCATTTTGTCACTGCATGTGCCTTTCAAAACCCAGCCAAAATGCTGCGCTTTGGATATATTTGAATGCAGAATGGATACAGATTTCATGCGTTCTGGATGCTTGCTCTGCCATAGACAAAGTGGGAAAAGCATCCAAAACACACAAAAGAAGTGACATGTTGCTTTTTAGAACGCATTGATTTTGTCTAAAATTTGGCATGCAAAACGCTGCGTTTTAAAACGCAACATGCGCATGGAATTTGCTAAATTCTCATAGACTTTGCTGGGGACGCAGAACGCATGCGTTTACACTGCAGTTTAAAACGCTGCATAAGCGCATGAAAAAAACACAACATGCGCACATAACCTAAAGCTCTAGTTAACTCCTTCCCCAAGTGAGGTAAGGCAGTGCTTGAAAATAATAGTGGCCACAAAAATTATTGACACTTTGGGCACAATTTGGCTGCTTTCACTTAGGAGTGTACTCACTTTTGTTGCCAGTGGCTTAGATTTTAGACTAGTATGTTGAGTTTTTTAGAGGGCATATCGAAAGTACACTGACTACATTGAATCCAGGATGGATATTTTCAGTTTTGTCCCATGAAAAGATATAATAAAATGTTTACAAAAATGTGAGGGGTGTATTCACTTTGTGACATACTGTGTATATATATGTCTTGATGAATGTCTGTGTGTTAGGACCACAATTCACGTCAGAAGAAATATATAGCGACTTTTGTATAGAACAGAAGCTGATTTCTCGGTGCAATCATATAAGTTTCCAGGAGTGTATCTAGATGGGGCATGTAATCTGAAATTTTACCTGTAGTATGTTTGGCCACTAGAGGTCTCTGATTTCCTTTTGTTTGGTAAAGATTCTCCTGACATCTCTAATGTGAGACACTTCTTCTTGGGAGCACAGTTGTGTGTGGGAAGAACACCTGATAGGAGCAGCCAAGTGTAGTGAGATATTGGAGAGTACAAGGGAGCAAGCACTGAAATAAACATTAGCGGTCGCAGAAACTTATCAAGGAAGCATGTGATGCAACCTGTGGGAAAGCAGTTTTGACAGTGGTGGCTCCAATGTTGCCCAGTTGTGAAAGGAAACCTTGTAATAGAAAGGATTTGCCTAGTCAGAAACATGGGAAGAGGAAAGTGGTTTAATGAGCGGCCTTGTAAGGAATCACAATCAGTTGTTGGGTACGAGAGCTATAGTGTTACTTACTGACCCATGTGGTTCCAAAGGAAGAAGAAGGAGGTGCCCCTTATTTGTTCCTTCTGTTCACTGTACACAAGCTGTGTATAGGAAAAAGTATCAAACTGAATTTTTGCTCCAGGCGCTGGAAAAACCTAGATCGATCCACCACTGGAGACTTGCATAGAGAATCTTGCAAAATTATATTGAGAATGACTTTAAGTTCACATAAAGAAGGATGTGAATCTTCTTCACTAATACATCACTATTCTGTGTCATTGTGCACAATGTCCCTCCTTCCCACCCTCAGCTTTGCTCAAAATACAATCCCATGTAAATAAAATCACTTTCTTCTATTTAGTCTCCTCCAACGTATAGTACCTTTTAAGTAGACCATCCCCTGCAACATAGTCCTAAACAAATAACAGCACCCCCCTCCTATCAGCCCTCTCCAGCATACAGTCCTTTGTAAAAAAGATATACGGTAATCCCTTCCCTTCACCATCCTCCTTGTTCCAAAAAGGGCACTCACCTCTATATACAACTTCTAAATGCAGTACTTATCACAATTTCCAATAGTGCATCAGTTTTCTTATCCAATGTCTATAAAGCCTCATATTGTGGCATCTCTATCCTTGTATACAGTCACATCCTGAAAAGCATCACTCCTCTAAGCCCCTCTATGTACAGCTTACCCCAAAGTTTATAACTTCTTTCAACTTATGAATATACAGTCATGGCCAAAGTGTTGGCACCTTTGAAATTGTTTCAGAAAATTAAGTGTTTCTCCCACAAAATTACTGCAATTACACGTTTTGTCACACAAAGGCAAATTAGACATATTTTCACACAAAACTACAAAAATGGAATGGACAAAATTGTTGCCACCTTTAACTTAATATTTGGTTGCACACCCTTTGGAATAAATAACTGTAATCAATTGATTCCTAAAACCATCAACAAGGTTATTTTACAGCTCTCAACTGGAATTTTGGTCAACTCTTCTTTTGAAAACTACTACAGATTAGTGATGAGTGAATGTAATCGTTACTATTTGCTATTCACACGAATAGTACGGTATTCGAGGTATTCGTTATATTGCGAGTTTTTGTGTATTCACCTCGCTATATTTGGATGTCCCGCTTTGCCATTTTGGTGCCTGATTTGTAGCCAATAAACATGCTGGGCTTCTTAGCTAATCACAGTAATGCCTCAGCCATCTTGGTTGTCGATTACTGTGATTGGCTGGCCATGCGGCATCATAAGGTTTATAAAAGCCCTTCAGTCACCATTTTGCGCACATTGCACCAGGAGCCAGCGTTGTATGAGTATAGGAATAGAGCGAGTAGCTGCTAGGGAGAGTGTAAGCCTTTTAATAACATAAAAAGCCCTTTTCAGGGCTGCCTGCAGCATAGGTCAGTGTAGTGTTGGGAGGGACAGATTTTGGAGCAAGGACAGAGTTTAATGCAGCGTGTCACTACCTCAATAGTACCGTCCAGAATGTAATAGCTCTTTTAAGAGCTGAAAGCACTGAACAAGATGACAGCAGGGAGGAATAGGATTGTAAATTAGGTATGGAATTGGGAGCTGTTTCCACAATATTTAGGGGTTCACAGCCTGGCTTGTGGCATGCACATCAGCCATGTTAATAAGTTGCTAGAGGCCTTTGAAAATAGTTATAAAGCAGTACTCTAGCATTTACTGCTGCCTAATACACTAAACGCACTGGTCCTCTTTCCACAGTATTTAGGCATTCACAGCCTGACTTGGGGAATCCACATCAGCCACATTAATATGTTGCTAGTGGCCTTTACAAATAGTTACAAAGCAGTACTCTAGCATTTAGTGCTGCCTGATACAGTAAACACACTGGTCCTGGTTCCACAATATTTAGGGGTTCACAGCATGGCTTGTGGCATCCACAATAGCCACAATAATACATTGCTAGTGGCCTTTGCAAATACAAAGCAGGACTCTACCATTTTGTGCTGCCTGATAAACTAAACGCACAATTACTGTTTACACACTATTTAGGGGTTCACAGCCTGACTTGTGCCATCTGTCCACATCAGCAACATTAATTCGTTGCTAGTGACCTTTGAAAATAGCTACAAAACAGCATTTACTGCTGCCTGATACACTAAATGCACAATTTCTGTTTCAACAATACAGTATTTAGGGATTCACAGCCTGACTTTTGCCGTCTGTTCTCATCAGCCACATAAATACGATGCTAGTGGCCTTTGCAAATACAAAACAGGGCTCTACCATTTTGTACTGCATGATACACTTAACACACCTTTCCAGTTTCACAATATTTAGGGGTTCACAGCCTGACTTGTACCATCCGTCCACATCACCCACTTTTCAATGGCCACTAGCAACATATTAGAGTTACAAAGCATTACTCTAGCATTTACTGCTGCATGATACACTAAATGCACCATTCCTGCTTCCAAAATATTTAGGGGTCCACAGCCTGACTTGTGCTGTCCGTCCACATCACCCACACCAATATGTTACTAGTGGCCTTTGCAAATAGTTACAAAGCAGTACTACGTTGCTAGGGAGCTTGCCAAATACAAAGCAGTGCTACTAGAATTTTGCTTTGCCTGATACACTAAACGCACCTCTCGTTATATGCCTTGGAGGAGCTGGCCTGCCTTGCTGCTAGTGTGATGTCAGAGCGTGTTTTCAGGTGTCCCACAGGTGGCCCAGTAACATACATTTGGGAGGGACTGCTCTTACTTATACATTTTGGTGGTCCCTCCCTCATTGAGACTCAGATAGTGGAATACATATTCCATAGCAGTCTACAATGCGCCCATCGTAGAGTTGGTCTTTACCCTTCTCCTCCATGTCATTCTGCAGCCCTCAATTCAACTTTTCAGAGGGCCATCAGTTATTCATCAACAGTAATTATAAATTGCTATCGAATATGTATCCCCTATCTCAGTCACAATGTGGGACAACCTATCACAAGGGTCTCCAATGATAAATATTAGTTTTCTAGGATTACTGTCTTGTTTATTTCAGTGCACAATGTGCATTGTTTACAAAAATTGGCCCTATGGGCTGAGTCACAGTTGACGTAGGAAGGAAACTGCTTTAAATATTTAAATGGGAAGGGGTGGACGTTAACAGCAGTAGTCAAAATCAACATTTTGGGGGGATTTAGTTTGGCTTGCTCTCATCTGGAGGGATTACAAACTGTGGAAAAATCCAGTCATTGTTGAATTTAATCAGAGTAAGTCCGTCTGCACTTTCTGTGGAGAGACCTATGCAGCTATCATAAGAGAGAGAAAAGAGTAGGCAAAAAAGCACTCAACTCATCAAATATAATCAAAATATATATACAAATATTTATTAGGAACATGAAAGTGCAAAACACCGTTAAAACCACTTAAAAACACGTGGACACCTGTCCCATGGACCCAACAATACGGCACTGATGCATACAAAATGTACATCCATACATGATAATACAAGATGTTACAAAAATCTGAAGGGCAAATGAGGGTAACAAGGCCTGGAATAACCTAAATAGATCTCCTAAAGGAGCATTGCCCTAAAACATGCAAAGGACCATAATAAGCCACCAAACAAGAGGTCCAGAGGGGAACACTTACAAAAGTAGAGGCAAAAATTCAGCCATGGTAAGGTGCCAGACAGATAAGGTAAGGTGCCAGACAGTCGGTGCTTATCTGTCTGGCACCTTACCATGGCTGAATTTTTGCCTCTACTTTTGTAAGTGTTCCCCTCTGGACCTCTTGTTTGGTGGCTTATTATGGTCCTTTGCATGTTTTAGGGCAATGCTCCTTTAGGAGATCTATTTAGGTTATTCCAGGCCTTGTTACCCTCATTTGCCCTTCAGATTTTTGTAACATCTTGTATTATCATGTATGGATGTACATTTTGTATGCATTAGTGCCGTATTGTTGGGTCCATGGGACAGGTGTCCACGTGTTTTTAAGTGGTTTTAACGGTGTTTTGCACTTTCATGTTCCTAATAAATATTTGTATATATATTTTGATTATATTTGATGAGTTGAGTGCTTTTTTGCCTACTCTTTTCTCTCTCTTACATTACCCTTGTAGGCTTTGCACCCTCATTGTTGTGTTAATCTGTTGTTACTATTAGCAGTGCAGCCTTGTCTTTCCATTTATTGCTATGCAGCTATCAGTGATGTTTGTCCTAGCAGAACTGAAATCACGCTCTGACAAGACACTAGCAGCCGGGCAGGCCAGCACCCCCAAGGCGTATAAGTAGAGGTTGGGCCAAGTGTTCAGGCTGGACATTCAATAATTTAAGGGAATTGAAGCATCAAAAAGGACGCAGGTATGGTCACTTAAGTATCCCTTGTCCATGTTGTGCAACTTCTCCATCTTTGGCATTGTTACAGGCACAGATAGCCCTTGCTGAGGTGTTGGTTTATTGAAAATGGCCAAGTTTGTGCACATTTTCCTCTAGCTGTTTATAACCTGGTGTTCGTGTCTCTCCTCATTAATCCTTGGTGTTGAAAAGAGTCGGTAACTCTGCTGCCAGCGTTGTCTGAGGGTCATGTTTTCATCAACTGATCCTTAATAACCCTCTTGAAGATTTCCATTGGGCAACCTTTTGGTAACTCAAAAAGGAGAGAAGGAAATTTCTCCTTGTACAGTGGGTCCAAAAAGTTGGCCAACCAGTATAGATTTTTGGATAAAATTTGTATCACACGAGGGTCTTGCCACAGACACTTACAAATGAACTGTGTAATGTGGGCCAAGCTGGAAACAGGCAAAGATTCTGTCTTCCCACCAGGAAGAACAGTATCCATCCTCTCCTCATGTTGACTCACCATCTCCTTCTCCTCCACCTCCTCCTTTCCATCCCATCCATGCTGGACAGACATGAAGCTGGGGTTGAGAGTCCCCTGTGTAGCATTGGGGGTCCCCTCAGTAGCACTGAAAAACAAGTCCTCTCCATCTTCATCCTCCTCATCATCACCAAATGTTGCCTCAGAATATTGGCCTGACTGTGTAGTATCACCCATTGGGAAATCTGGCTCCATAGCCTCATGCATGGCAATCAAAGCTTCCTCTTTGAGATAATGCAGTGAATGTTTCAACAAACAACGCAGCAGGATGGTTAAGCTGATAATAGCCTGATCACCACACACGAGCTTGGTGCAGTACTCAAAGTTCTCAAGAACCTCATAAATGTCTGCAATTCAACACCACTTGACAGTTGAATGTGTGGTAGCTGACTCGTAGTCTGACTGGCATGTTGAAGCTAGTATTCAGCTACTGCTCTCTGCTGCTCACTAATACTCACCAGCATATGATATGTAGAGTTCCACCGCGTGGGCAGGTCACACGAGTCGATGACTTGGCAAATTCAAGCGCTTTTGTCGCACTGTAAGACGAGCAAAAGCATATAGGAATTGTGGAAATGGTCACTAATACAGAACACCTTCTCAAGTGAACATGAGCTTACACATTGCATGTACTACTCCGGCTCCCTTTATTGTTTTTTTTTCTGTTTTTTTTTTACCTTCTCAACTAGGTATGGAAAATCAGGCTATGTTTTGAGAAATTTCTGAACAACTACGTTCAGCATGTGAGCCATGCATGGCACGTGTGCCAGCTTGCCAAACCTTAATGCCGCCACCATTATCACAGACAACCAGATAGGGTTGGAGATGCAGCGGTTAGAGACACTAATTGGTCTGTTCTTTTATACCTTGCACAGCTTTGCTACAGTGTGTGGTTTCAGACCTAAACAGGTCAGCTTCAGCAGAGCGTGGTGCTGCTTTGCCTATGCCCTGCTGCACAGCTCCCTGCTTGGCAGTGATGGGGAGGGTAATTCAGCAGAGGACGAGGAGCAGCAGGAGGAGGGGAGACAGGAAGTGGCATATAATGAGGTGGGATTGCTGGTAGAAGTTGGGCCCGCTAGTCTTGGCGCATGTAGGATGTGTGATGTTCCAGTTTGCGACTTTTTCCCAGACTCAACCAGATTCACCAATTGTGCTGTGACAGATATGTATTGTCCCTGTCCACAACAACTTGTTTGGTGGACCTTCCCTGTTACAGTATTGGTCAGAGCACGGTTGAATTTGCTTAACACGTGCTTTTGTAACACGAGGATGGGACACCAGGCAAAATAGGGGCAGCTGGGAACAGCCAAGAGATCACAGAAACACTGTGTTTCCATATGCATAAATGGCAACATCGCCACGGCTAGCAATTTGGCGATATTTAAGTTTAGGTTTTGTGCCTGTGGGTGCATGGCTGGGTAGTTACGCTTCCTTTCTAAGCTCTCAGGCGTGGATAACTGGATGTTTTGCTGGGACAAGGAAGTGGATGTTGTTGATGTTTGCTGTGTCTGTGCAATTGCAGCTTGTGGGCAGGATGTACAGTATGAGCGCCTGCTTCCTGTACAGCAGATTGTGAAGGACAAAGCACTAGCGAAATGGCAGTGACTTGACACGCAGACAAATATTTGGTACCTTGGTGTTCTGCCCACCTACTTTCTGTCTGCAGTTTCCAATGTCATCTCTGCTCCAAAACTGAACTACTTCTATTCCCTCCATCTTCTAAAGTCTCTAAACCTGAGATCTCTCACTCTGTGTGTGGTACCACGATAATAAATTCTAGGAAGCCGGCTCACTGTCTGGGGATTATGCTCGACACGGATCTCTCCTTCCCCTCCTAAATACAATCCTTTGCCCGCTCCTGTCGCCTGCACCTTAAGAACATCTCACTGTGGGCCTGATGCATTCCCACCTTGACTACTTTAATTCTCTACTAATTTTTCTTCCACTAACTAGACTCTCTCCTCTTCAATCCATCCTTAATGCTGAATCCAGGGTCATCTATCTGGCTAACCATTACTCGGATGCTTCTACTCTGTGCCAGTCATTGCACTGGCTGCCCATAAAACACAGGATACAAATCAAATTGCTTGTTCTCACCCACAAAGCTCTCCACACTATGGCACCCCCCTACATTCCAATCTCATCTATCACCCTTCTGACATCATCCCTTACAAGAGCAGTTGCACTGTAGACAGGACTGTGTCTGGTAAGATCTATGGGTACTGTAACTCAGTTGGTCACTACTGCTGAAATTGAGAACGTATCAAGCGGCTCCAGCAGTTGACGGAAGCAGCTGATTACTGCTGACAGAGGTTCTTTGCTTGCTAGTCATCTGCAACAGAAATATTTTGCTGATCTTCAATGTCCCTAATAGACATGAGCGGTATTCTAATCGAACTGTTCACCAATCTCAAGTTTGACCTGTTTTTGGCAATGTTCGAGTCATTCGACGAAGTTGAACGATTAGCATCACGTTCGACAGTTCGAGTTACTGTTCAATAACGGTTCGATCACCAAAAGTGTAGCTAGTTACTAGCTAGATTTTCCCAGTAATACTGTCATTCAAAGTTAATAATATTATCAAAATTCAATGTATAGTGTGCAGGGGGGATGGGGTTTACATCAGTGCTGCTGAGTGCTGAAAGAATGTTGATCGCCATTTTTTTTTTCCTAACCACGCGTCCAGTGGGGCAGGCTAGGCTGTCAGCCAATAACAGACACACACACAGCAAAGTGCATTTTTGTCAGACAAGCAAGGGCATGTGTCATTGCCTGTGTATGTCACATGTCCTTGCCCTATAAGACCCGGCCATTTTCCCCATTGCCGCCATTATCTCAGTGCTGTGGTTGTGTGTCAGTCACTGCTCCCGCTGCTGCTGCTGCTGTGGGTGCTATAAAGGGAAATCGAGACATCGGTTTAGGGAGTAGGGACTAGTTGACATTTCAGCCCTTTTCAGGGCTAGATTAGAGCAGTTCATAGCAATTTTTGCTAGGCAGGTCTGTGCCAGCGCTGTGCAAGTGTTTTTCACAGCATCTGTGCAAATCAGTTCAGGCAATTCCTTTGGGCATAGTATCAGTGTGTGATAGTGGCGTAGCACTGCTGTCAAGAAAGCTACCCCACCTCTCAATCTGTAGTAGCCAATTTTTAACTGCAGCTAGTCCAGGTAATCCCATGGGCACAGTATCAGTGTGTGATAGCCAGTGGCGTACCGGTGCTGTCAATAAAACTACCCCACCTCTCCATCTGTAGTAGCCAATTTTTAACTGCAGCTAATCCAGGCAATCCCTTGGGCATAGTATCAGTGTGTGATAGTCAGTGGCATACCACTGCTGTCAAGAAAGCTACCCCACCTCTCCATCTGTAGTAGCCAATTTTAAACTGCAACAAACAGTTGCCAATTTGTTCACATACAAAATGAGTGGTGGCAAAAGGCCAGATGCTGGTGAAAAGGGCAACAGGCGTGTTGGAATGGGAAAAAAAGTTTATGTCAGTGGGGTAGGTGGTAAAGCAACAGTAACATCTGCTAAAGAAATACCATCTTCCAGCCAAAATAAGATGTCTACTTCTTTCCGTGGACAATCTGATATAATCCCTTTCTTACGGACCCTACCATCGCTACCAAATGTAGATGAGACACAAAATGAGAAGGTGATTGAATGGATCTCAAGTGCTCCATCAAGTGGCCTCTCCTCCACTTCAACTTCATCAACATCCCAAATACTCCAGTCCTCTGAGGTGTCACCCCAATCGCACTTGCTTCCTACAAGCTCTCAAGTCTCCACCCGTCCTGCTGAATATGGGGTAACAGAGATTTTGGAGACTGCAGATCTGTTCAGTCACACTTTAGCCTGGGAATCAGAGGTCTGCTTCAAAGCTGCAGTGAGTACAGACAAGGAAATGATCTGCACTGATGCCCAGAAGCTTTGTGAGTCAGATCCAGGCCCAGATGAAGAAGGTTCTGAGCATAATGTAGACCCTCATTCCCAAAATGTAACTCCTCTTGGTGGAGACAATGAGGAACAAGCTGATGAGACTCTGATACCTGATTGAAATGACAACTTAACTATTCAGTCAGGGCAGGAAGAAGTTGGCTCTGAGGGTGAGGGGAGTGAGAAGACACAGGGTGATGATGAGGTTGTAGATGCCACTTACTGTCAACCCACAGTCAGGCAGTCGATGAGGTCAGCAGAAGAGGTGGAGGAGGATGCTATTGACGACGAGGTTAAATTGTGCCTAAATGGACAGAGATTGAGTACTGGAAGCATGTCAACAACTGCATCCTCATCCGCAACTCTGCCTCTGAGCAGAACTGATGGTGGCTCTGCAGGTCACATGGGCTCTAAGCCTTGCGCAGCCTGGGCCTTTTTTAACATAATAATGGATCACCGTTGGGTGTCATCTGTAAGATTTGTCACCAATGTCTAAGTAGAGGCCAAAAACTCACTAGTTTGACTATGTGGTCCATGAACCGTGACATGGATATGAAGCATAAGCCGCAGTGGGAAGCTCACTGTGCTACAATGCGGCCTAGCAGGGCCGGCCAATCACCGTCTGCCCCATCAAGTGAATCCGCTCTTCATCCTCTGTGACTGTGGGGACAGCAGACACACATGCTTTTCGACGCAGACCTTCCACCTCTTTACCCGCAATAGGCAGTGTGATTGGCAGGTTGTCAGTTGTTTTGGAAGTGGAAACAGCTGCTGGTGTTGAGCCCTCTCAGACATCGAGAGCACCACCTTTGAATGAAGCCAACATTCTATCTCCGCCTGCACCTTCCTCACTGACCAGCAGTTTTCCAGGGACACCCTACTCAACGCCGTCTCAGCACAGCAGCCAGCCCTCGGTCTCTTAGATGTGGACAAGTAAAAGACCATTTCCTCCTAGCCATGACAATGCTAAGAGGTTGACTTTCACCCTCTGCAAACTGATGGTACAGAAATGCTGCCTCTCCGCCTGGTGGACACAAAGGATTTTCGAGACCTTTTGTCCGTCGCAGTGCCTTAGTACCAGATGCCCAGTCCCCACTACTTCTCCAAGAAAGGTGTGCCTGCACTACACTAGCATGTCACACACAACATCACTGCTTCATTGAGAAACTCTGTGTGTGACAGGGTGCATTTCTTCACAGATACTTGGACCAGTAAGCATGGACAGGGGCGTTACATGTCCCTGACAGGGCACTGGGTAACTATGGTGATAGATGGAGTAGGGTCTGCTGTACAAGTCTTGCCGTCCCCACGAGTTGTGCTTCAATCTTCTGTATGTAGAAGTTTCTCAACTGCTTCTGCCTCTTCCACCTCATGTGGGTCCTCCACCTCTGCCCAAAGCCTGTTGGGTCAGGCCACCCGTGTTGTAACTGGGCACAAGGAATCCAGCATACCTCCTTACTATGCTGGCAGCAGAGCTCAATGGCATCAGGCGGTCTTTACATTGAAATGTCTGGGAAATGTGGGTCACACAGCTGAGGAGTTGTGGTCAGCTCTGGAGACCGAGTTTCATCAATGGTTGTCTCCACTCAACCTGCAGCCAGGGAAGGCCGTGTGCAACAATGCTGCAAACCTGGGTGCGGCCCTTCGCCGGGGAAATGTGACACACGTGCCTTGTATGGCTCATGTCTTGAACCTTGTTGTCCAGCAATTTTTAAACCACTATCCCAGCCTACATTGGCTTCTGCAGAGGGCACGGTCACTCTCTGCTTACTTCCGCCATTCACATCCCACAGCTGAACGACTTGCATCGCTCCAAAAGTCATTCGGCCTGCCTGTTCACCAGCTGAAATGCGATCTGCCGACACACTGGAATTCGACTCTCCACATGTTACAGGGACTCTGGCAGCACCGCCAAGCCCTGGTGCAATACATTATGACGTATAGCCTGGGCCAACGAGATCCAGAGGTGGGGCAGATCACGCTGCTGGAGTGGTCTCAGATCAAGGACCTATGCACCCTTCTACACAGTTTCGACATGCCGACGAAGATGTTTAGCCCTGACAATGCTATTATCAGCATGACAATTCCAGTCATATACATGCTGAAGCACACTCTAAACAGTATTCGGAGTCAGGTGATGGGACAAGAGGAAGGGGAGGAAGTACAGGAGGATTCATATGCGGAAGGAATACCAAGATCTACAAGGTCCAGATGGTCAGCAGCACCAAGGCGGCAGGCATAGGATGGTGGGGGAGAGGGATTAACAAGGGCGCATGGTAGCAGCCAATCTATTGAGGAAGGTGCAGGAGCCCAGGAAGAAATGGAGGATGAACTGGCGATGGTCATGGAAGCCTCCGCAGATGAGGGAGACCTTGATCACATTTCTGTCTTGCGACTTTGGGGGGAGAGGGTAGAGGAAGGAAGCATGATTCTCACCTCGCCGCCACCAACACAGCAAGGACTTGGTCCTCCTGGATGCGCAAGACACATGAGCACATTTTTGCTGCACTACCCTAACATGACCCTCGGATTGTCAGAATTCGAAGTAATGCTGACTACTGGGTTGCCACACTCTTAGATCCCCGGTACAAGTCAAAATTTGGTGAAATAATTCCTGCCATAGAAAGGGATGCACATATGCAGGAGTATCAGCAGAAGCTGTTATGCAATCTTAGCTCGGCTTTCCCAATAAACACCAGTGGTGCACAGAGTGAATCGTACAGTTCTAACTTGCCAACCATCGGACTGTCGAGTCATCATCACTCAAACTGTACCAGCAACACCGTATCTGGTGGTAACAGCAATTTTATGGAATCGTTTCATGAATTTTTTGCACCATCCTTTGCAAGGCAACAGGACACAAGAAGTCTGGCACATATTACAATCAGCAATGTTTCAAGGCAGTATATCAACACTGCAAAAAATAGTCATAAAATTTAACTTTTACTTAAATCATTAAAATGTGGTCAGAATCACAATTACAAGACAAACAAACAACCAACATGAATTTAAAAGAATTTGGCCCCTCCTTTTTTTCCCTAGGATACATAGTAGCCCAAATTAACACACCACAAATAGAAATCGGATTTGTCTCACCAATTTTTTCTTTCAGTGAAGTTTATAGGGTCCATTCATTAGTAGAACCCAAAAAGGATCTGAAGTATCTCCCGACGCGTTTCAATCAACTCTTCAGGGGAGTACGATAGGGCGAGAAGCACGGGCGTCCGTACCATGGGCATGTTTGTAGAGGTGACAGGCTCTCTATAATTGGTACCTGTAATGGAATCACCGCAATCTTATTGAACAAATTTATAAAATGCATGTTATATGAATGCAAGGTCCATGTTTTATTGGACATGAGATGCATTTAATACTCCCCTGAAGAGTTGATTGAAACGCGTCGGGAGATACTTTCGATCCTTTTTGGGTTCTACTAATGAATGGACCCTATAAACTTCACTGAAAGAAAAAATTGGTGAGACAAATCCGAATTCTATTTGCGGTGTGTTAATTTGGGCTACTATATATCCTAGGAAAAAAAAGGAGGGGCCAAATTCTTTTAAATTCATGTTGGTTGTTTGTTTGTCTTGTAATTGTGATTCTGACAACATTTTACTGATTTAAGTAAAAGTTAAATTTTATGACTATTTTTTGCAGTGTTGATATACTGCCTTGAAACATTGCTGATTGTAATTGATGTATAATTAATACTGTTCCAGTGGCTATCTTTATAAGTCTGACACATAGTCAACGCCTGGAGAGGATGATACAGGAGTATCTCCAAGTGAATATCGATGCCATGACTGTGCAACTGGAGCCTTGCTCATTTTGGGCTTCCAATCTGGAAAAATGGCCTGAGCTTGCCACTTACACCTTGGAGATCTTGCCATGTCCCGCACCCAGCATTCTCTCGGAACGAGTATTCAGTTCTGCGGGGGGTGCAGACAGATAAGCGCACGTGTCTGTCCAGTGACAATTTGGACAGACTAACGTTCATCAAGATGAACAAATTATGGATCCGCAAGAACTTTTTTACCCCTTTGTCGTGGTTCGGCTCGAGTTTGGTTCGCCGAACGAAGGTCTCGTTTGAGTTCGGTTCGGCGAACCGCTCGAACCGCATAGGAAACAATGGGAGGTAATCACAAACACATAAAAACACCTAGAAAACACCCTCAAAGGTGTCCAAAAGGTGACAAACAACTCACAACACAACACAAACACATTTGAAAGTAACAAGAACAAATTCTCATGCGAAAACAAAACAGCGTTGCGAGGAAAAAGAGGAGGAGACGCAGATATATGAGTATATGCAAGGGAATATCGATGCCATTACTGTGCAACTTGAGCCTTGCTCATTTTAGGCTTCCAATCTGGATAAATTGCCTGAGCTCGCCACGCACGCCTTGGGGATCTTGTCGTGTCCTGCAGCCAGTGTTCTCTCGGAACCTGTCTTCAGTACTGCTGAGGGTCTGCTGACAGATAAGCACACGCGTCTGTCCACTGACAATGTGGCCATGGCTCTCAGAGGACTTTTCTTCCCCTGGGTCATCCAGGGAAGGCGAAAGGCACGTGTATTTTTGAGAGTGCTTCATGCAAAGCATCTTTTTCATTTTGAAAAGGGGGATCAACTGATGCCAGTCAAGTGGGGTGTGTGTGGCCCAATTAGTGGAAACGAGGAAGACTGTGGTTGGAGTCCCCTCGCTGTGTTTCTAAAAGAACCAAGATGAACAAGTCAAGGCTCTCAGAGGACTTTTCTTCCCCTGGGTCATCCAGGGGAGGAGAAAGGCACTCGTATTTTTGAGAGTGCTTCATGCAAAGCATCTTTTTCATTTTCAAAAGGGGGGTCAACTGATGACAGTCAAGTGGGGTGTGTGGCCCAATTAGTGGCAACGAGGGAGACTGTGGTTGGAGTCCCCTCGCTGTTTTTTACATGATTTTCGAAGTGCATGACATGCCTAAGAGGTTTAGTTTTAGCATCTCAAACTTGTTGGCTACAGAAAGGCTGCCTTTACACCCTTTTGTCACCGAGGATTTTCGAGACCTTATGCCCATTGCAGTGCCCCAAGAGCCGATGGCCATTTGCCACTCCTTCTCCAAGAAAGGGGTGCCCGCGCTAACACAGCAGGTCGCACACAACATCACCGCTTCCTTGAGAAACTCTGTGTGTGACAGGGTGCATTTCACCACAGATACTTGGAACAGTAAGCATGGACAGGGGCATTACATGTCGCTGATTGGGCACTGGGTAACTATGGTGATAGATGGAGAAGTGTCTGCTTTACAAGTCTTTCCGTCCCCACGAGTTGTGTGTTTCAATCCTTCCTCTGTATGAACAAGTTCCTCCACTGCTTCTGCCTCATCAACCTCGTGTTGTTCCTGCACCTAAGCCCAAACCCTGTGTGGTCAGGCCACCCTTCCTTGTAACTGCGACCAAGGAATCCCACACACCTCCTTACTATGCTGGCAGCAGAGCTCAAGGCCATCAGGCGGTCAAATGTTTACTTTGAAATGTAGGGGAAATGTGAGACACCGCTGAGAAGTTGTGGACGATTAGCTCTGTAGAGTGAGACCGAGTTTTATCAATGGTTGTCTCCACTTAACCAGCTGCCGGGTGCGGGTAATGCCGGGTGCGACAATGATGCTAAACAGTCTGCGGCCCTTCTTCAGGGCAATGTGACACACGTGCCTTGTATGGCTCATGTGTTGAATCCGAATCTCCAGCAATTTTTAAAACACTATCCCGGCCTACATGTCCTTCTGTCGAGGGCACGGTGTAACGCCTGCCTGAATCGACACACTCAGACGGGCTGTAAAGGATAGGCTAGAGGGAACCCACTCAACAAGCTGGACCCCCAGAACTCTGAAACCCTTTAACCCCTATACAGTGATTTTGAATGACACAGGGCCCAAGTTGATCAATACCTGTGGAAGGCTGCAGTTCCAAAGAATAGTAGTCATGCAGGGTCAAAACATTAATTGAGGAAGAGGAACAGAATGGGAGGGACAGGACTTAATCCAAAAACAAGCAGAGGTGAAATGCAAATCGGCCAACGAGGTACCTAAACAGCAAGCAGGAAAAGTAGCCAGGTAACAAGCACACAAACTCATAAAACTAAACTGGGGGTAACAGTAACCAGAGGTTCATAGCTATGTCTGGCAGTGGTCTTTAGACAGGAGGGGCCTAAAAAAGGGTGTTGTGTCTTCCCATTGGTTGTAGCTGAATGATGGTACTTCATCTGTGAGATACCCACCACCTGCATTCAGCCATTGGTTTTGCATATGTCAAGGTAACGCATCCCAGTGGATGAGCATAACCTGTGTCCACCTGCGCCTCTGGAGTCGACTCCTCTCCCATCATCAGCACTATGCACGAAAGGAACACATTGTCACCTTGCAACAGGAGTACAAATTGACGTAGCGGGCTACGGTGGTGACTTAACAGCCGTGTGCGGCAATGATGCAAACATGGCAGCGTGTCTTCGTCAGGCCAATGTGACACACGTGACTAGTATGGCTCACGTGTTTAATCTGATTCTCCAGCAATTTTTAAAACAACATCCCAGACTACATGGCCTTGTACAGCGGGCACGCTCACTATGTGCTCACTTCCATCGTTCGCACCCAGTAGCTCAACAACTTTCATCGCTCCTGAAGTCTTAAGGTCTGGCGGCTAAACGTCTGAAATGTGATGTTCCGACACGCAGGAATTTGAATCTGCACATGTTGCAGCATCTGTGGCAGCACTGCAGAGCCCAGCTGAAATATGTTATGATGTATACCCTGGGCTAACTTGATCCAGAGGTGGTGCAGATCATGCTGCTGGAGTGGTGTCAGATCAAGGACATATACACCGTTCTACACAGTTTACAAATGTCGACGCAGATGTTTAACACTGGCGATGACATTCTCAGCGTGACAATTTTGGTCATCTACATGATGGAGCACACTGTAAGCATTATTCGGAGTCAGGTGTTGGTCCAAGAGGAAGGGAGTAAGTACTGGAGGAGTCATATGTGGAAGGGATAACAAGATCTACAAGGTCTTGACGGTCAGCGGCACCTTGGCGGCAGTCATGGTACGGTGGAGGAGAGGGATTATCAAGGGCGTATAGTATCAGCAAAACAGTTGAGGAAGGTACAGGAGCCCAGGAAGAAATGGAGGACGAACTAGTGATGGGCTTGGAAGACTCAGCAGATTAGTGAGAGCTTGCTCACATTTCGGTTGTGCGAGGTTGTGGGGAGAGGGCAGAGGAAGGAGGCACGACTCTCACCTCTCCGCCACCAACACACCAAGGACTTGGTCCTCCTTGATGCTCAAGACACATGAGCGCCTTCTTGCTGCACTACCTACAACATGACCCTCGGATTGTACGAATTTCAAGTCATGCTGACTACTGGGTTGCCACACTGTTAGATCCCCGCGACAACACAAAATTTTGTGAAATAACTCCTGCCATAGAAAGGGACGCACGTATGCAGGAGTATCAGCAGAAGGTGTTACGCAATCTTATATCTGCTTTTCCACTAAACACCAGTGGTGCACAGAGTGAATCTTTTTCATCGATAGGAGGAAATGGTCTTACTTGTCCATATCTGAGGGACCGAGGGCTGGCTGCTGTGCTGAGACGGCGTTGAGTACGGTGTCTCTGCAGACTTGCATTTTTAGTCATATACAAACTGAGTTGAAAAAGGACAGATGCTGGTGGAAACGGGAACAGGTGTGTTGGAAAGGGTAAAAAAGTTTGTGTCCATGGGTTTGGTGGTTAAGCAACATTAACATTTGCTGAAGAAACAACATCTGGTATGGTAAAACTGGCAGATTTGGATAACCTGGTATATACTATGTTACCGCTATATAAAAATATTAAGAAGAAAAGAAAGAGAAAGGTAGATATCCCATATTCGGTGTCCACCGTGCTCACAGATGGAAAAGGAGAGGTTGGCAACTGGAAGGTTAGGTGGAGGATACAGAGCAGATTTACTCTGAAACAAATAGTAGCCTGAACCGAGTTAGACGCCACTCGGATCTCGAGACTGGGAGCCCTGTTAGCTTCACAGGGTCCACATGACCACCCAGCCCCGGAACTCACTGTTAACAACACAGGGGCCATTGGGTACGCTGTCCGTGTGCGTAGGGGACACACCTGTGGACAGCAGGCGCATCAGCAGCAGCAGGCCTGTTTATGCCACTGGGCTGCATTAGCAGGACTGAAAGGACAGGAGCTGTTCTTAAACGTTCTGCGTTACCAACTGTGGTGGCAGCCTGCATCGATGCCCTCTCCCTGCCTACCTCTGGCCTAAAGCCGCAATGGGTTCAACACATGGAGGTGTGCTCTTTCGGAGCCTAATAGAAGACTGGGCACCTTCTTGTTGGCTATAGTTATATAGTTTTATAGTTTGCTAAAAATGTGCGTAGCAAAATGAGCAGGAGGGTGTAATGCAGAGCTGCTGGAAATAGCTTGGCACCAGTGTGGCACAAATGGAGTACAACAGCCACTTTTTGGATGCCACTAACTGGCAGCACTCTTTTAAATTAAAATGGCTTTACAAAAATGTGCAGGAGGGTGTAATGCAGAGGTGCTAGAAAGAGCTTGGCACCAGTGTGGCACAAATGGAGTACAACAGCCACTTTTTGGATGCCACTAACTGGCAGCATTTTTTGCTAATATTATAGCTTATTAGAAACAGAGCAGGAGGTTGTAATGCAGAGGTGCTATAAATAGCTTGGCACCAGTGTGGCACAAATGGAGTACAACAGCCACTTTTTGGATGCCACTAACTGGCAGCATTTTTTGCTATTATTATAGCTTATTAAAACCAGAGGAGGAGGGTGTAATACAGAGGTGCTAGAAATAGCTTGGCACCAGTGTGGCACAAATGGAGAACAACAGCCACTTTTTGGATGCCATCAAGTTTCCTCAGTGTTTGCTAGTATAATGGCTTAGTGACAATGAGCTTGCATGTGCAATGCAGAGGTGCTGAAAATAGATTTGCACTAGTAGGACACTAATGGAAGTCCAACAGCCACTTTTAGGATGCCACTAAGTTTCCTCAGTGTTTGCTAGTATAATGGCTTAGTAACAATGAGCTTGAGTGTGCAATGCAGAGGTGCTACAAATAGATTTGCACTAGTGGGACACTAATGGAAGTCCAACAGCCACTTTTAGGATGCCACTAAGTTTCCTCAGTGTTTGCTAGTATAATGGCTTAGTAACAATGAGCTTGAGTGTGCAATGCAGAGGTGCTGCAAATAGATTTGCACTAGTGGGACACTAATGGAAGCCCAACAGCCACTTTTAGGATGCCACTAAGTTTCCTCAGTGTTTGCTAGTATAATGGGTTAGTAACAATGAGCTTGAGTGTGCAATGCAGAGGTGCTGCAAATAGATTTGCACTAGTGAGACACTTATGGAAGTCCAACAGCCACTTTTAGGATGCCACTAAGTTTCCTCAGTGTTTGCTAGTATAATGGCTTAGTAACAATGAGCTTGAGTGTGCAATGCAGAGGTGCTGCAAATAGATTTGCACTAGTGAGACACTTATGGAAGTCCAACAGCCACTTTTAGGATGCCACTAAGTTTACTTAGTGTTTGCTAGTATTATGGCTTAGTAACAATGAGCTTGAGTGTGCAAAGGGCAGGAGGGTACAGTGGCAGGGTTGTGGGTCAGTGTAGAGGAAAGGAAGCCTCACTTTCTATCCCTCCTAATGGGGAAATGCAGCAAGGAACTCCTTGACCTTAGCTACACAGACACTCTTATCTGTAGTTGTTATAACCTCTTTCCATGGACCTGACTGTCACCTATGGCTCTGAGGCTGCTGTTATTAGCCCTTACAAGGGCTGAAAGAAACTTCTATACCTATTCTGTATAGCGCTGTGTGTAGAGCGTGCACAGCAGTATCGGAGACAGGAGCTGCACCTGCGGTGACTGACACCCAGAAGCAGAAGGCAGATAATGGCGTCCAGATGGGCAGATGCCCGTATTTATAATGCAGGGACATGTGACATGGACATCCTATGACACATGCCGTTGCTTCCCTGGTTAAAAGTCCACTTAGCTGTGTGTGTGTCTGGGATTGGCTGACATGCTGGCCGCCCCACTACACGCGCGTTTAGGGAAGGAAGACCAGGAAAAAAAAAAATTGGCGATCGCCATTATCCCAGCAGCAGTGATCTGAATGCGCAGTTCCCGCACACTATACGCTGAAATTTCATAACAGTGTGAGTCACAGAGTGACTTACACTTTTACAGCGAAAAGCCAGCTAGTAATTAGCTTGGCTTTTTGCTGCTAGAACTGTTCTCAAACGTAACTAGAACTATCGAGCTTTTAGCAAAAAGCTCGAGTTCTAGTTCGATCTGCAAAAAGCCCCCAAAATCACTAGAAACGCGAACTGGAGAACCACGAACCATGAACCGCGCTCAACTCTACCCCTGTGTCATCCTAGGAAGAGTAACGGCTTGTGCATTTTTGATTGTGCTTCTTGCAAATCAACACTTTAAGTTTGCCACTGTGAGACAATTGATGCCACTTAAGTGGTGTCTGTGGCCAAATTTTTTGCAAAAATGGAGACTCTTGTTGGAGTCCACTTGCTGCATTTTACATGATTTTAGAAGGGCATGACATGCCTATATCTGTGTCTTCTCCTCCTTTTACTCATCCAGCTCTTTTCTTTCAGCATGAGTATATGTACTTGTTACTTTTCCATGTGTCTTTGGTGTCTTTTGAGTTGTTTGTCACCTTTTGGACACCTTAGAAGGTGTTTTCTATGTGTTTGTATGTGTTTGTGTTTACCTGCCATTGTTTTCAATGGGGCTCGACGGTGTTCGACGAACGTTCGTCGAACGTTCGATGAACACACCTGCTGTTCGACGAACTGAACTTGAACACTAGGGTGATGGCTCATCTCTAGTCCCTACTTCCTTCCCTGCTATCTGTGCCTGGAACATACAGCACCATGCATACCCACTTACCACCTTCCCAACTTCCTCAATTATGTCCCTGGCCAATAGATAATGATCTCTATATCTGCATCTTTAATGTATCACTTATTCAGACTACTTGACTATTACACTTATTGTATGAGCACTGTGCTGCATATGGGCATTCCTGTACCTACTTAGGACTGTGTGCACACAGGGCATTTTTATCACATTTTCTTTAAAGTTCTTTGGGTGCAGTTTTGCCACAAAACTGCAAGCAAATCCTTATGCCAGCAAAGTAAATGAGAATCCTGAAGTGTAGTGCACACATAGAGTATTTTCTCACTGCAGATTTAGTACAGAAAATAATCTGCAGCATGTCAATACTTTTAGCACTTTTGCAGTGTTTTTCAGTAATAAAAGGAATACGACACTCCTTTTTATAAATGATGGAGCTCAGCTAGGGTCCCACTCCTTATGTACAAATAAGAAAAAACAAGAGAAAACCCGGCACTTAGACCTATGATGCTGTGGTGAACAAATCTATTTACTGGTAGCTCAACAAGTAAGTGTAAAAGGTGACGTTTCTGTTCTCAGGACATTTTTCAAACATACACGTGGTGCTGGAGCCTGGTGAACAGGGAGGACGGGCGCTGAGATTTAGTGATATACCGCCATGAGGAAGTGCGCTGCAAAGTGTCCAGGACGGGAGGAACTAAAAGGCTGGAAGATCAATGACGTGTGTCTGCTCGTGTCACGTTTTACACTTACCTGTTTAGCCACCATTAAAGATATTTGCATGAGAACATTGAGGAAAAACGCATGCAAGAATGCGTAAAAGCTCATAAAAATGTGGCAAAATGCATCAAAAACACAGCAAAAAAGTGCGCTGCTTTTTTCCTGCCAAAGGATCCAAAAATGGTTCAGAAATTTCTGCAACCAAATACTTGTAGTGTGAACATACAAGTCAAAGAAAACACCTCTGAGGGAAATAATCTCATTAATCTTGGATGTTAGTCGGGACAAGCAAAAGGTTAACTGTCACTATTTGCCTGTTACTGATACTCTTTATATATCACAAAAATAAATATATATATTAATATAATATTTATATGATCACAAAAATAAAGGGAACACTTAGACAGCAGAATGGTATTTTAGTGATCCCTATATGATGTATATATATATATATATATATATATATATATATATGCATATATATATACATATATATATATATATATAGTCTTCCTTATGTATACATTTTTCAAAAAATGCCTTGATTGAGGCAAATAAAAAGTAAAAAAAATGTTCACCCAACACTCTCTCTACAAACCATAAAATTGTGCTATTTAAATAGGACCTGCCACCAGATCATAAGTGGACAATTTTCCCGATATTTTATTTCTAGTGTTCTCCTGTTTTTTTTTTTTAATTTTTTATATACGACATACAGCTTCAGAGTTACTTGCCTCTATATTTAGTGCTAATTTTCATTATATTTACAGGGGGGGGCATAGCTCATAGGTCTCCTCTGAAGTCTATACGCTGCTCTGTATTATTACCCTGTGAGTATCACCCCCTTACAAAAGACAATAAGAATTAACACTAAATAAAAAAGCCTGTATTTCTGAAACTGCATAGCTGGTTTATAAAAAACAAAACTTCAATACTCGGGGAGCGATGGGAATAAAAGAAGAGCTGAAACTAGCCAGTTTTGGCCTTGTTACAGGCTCTCTTTAAACATATATTTCTTCTTATATATAATATTGTTTCATACAAACAAAGCTTGGCTGGATTGAAACATTATTCTAACATTGCAAAATACCTTTTTAAACACAATTTTCTCCCTCCTTATCATTTACTGTAACATGCTGGATCATAAGAACCTTCAGCTTGGTGATCTCTGAGGGTCAAATCATTAGCATATGTTTTTACTTGTAACTGGATATATATCTATAGATGAAAAACAAATAAACATATACGGTAGATGAAATGGTGTACTGAATAAATTCACAGTAATAAAATTCACTTTCTGCACTTATGATCAGCTCTTGTCAGGTATCATAGAAACTGCAAGCCAACAGGAATGAAACAGCACTCTTTTTATGCATGGATATGTATTGGATGTGTAGTAATACATAAGTCATACCTATGCTTCAGAGTAGCTGAATGCTGTGATATTCAAGTTTGTCAACTGCAGTGGCTCTGGTGAAATGCGGGGGAAGAATGAGCGAAGGGAGGGGGATTTGATTCAAGGTCTGCTCCCTGCATGACTGATCAACATCATTTCCATACTATAATTACATTGCCCAATCCTCTCCTGATTTTACTGCTATCTTGTAAGGCATCCTGGTTCTGAGTAATTTAAAGCTATATGAGATGTCAGACTGCTTGAAACAATCAACCTCTGAAGAAATATGGTCAGAGATAATAATTGATAAGTCCCTTTAGGTGATAGGGCCTCTTATTCCTACTTGGCCTCTTGTGAAATGGTCTTGTTGATTCACCTCATGTAAAATCTCTTCTTTATACTGCGAGTGTATAGGCCTGTGCAAGTCTTTACATATAAACACAGATATGGATGAAGATGATATTTTGTAGCTCTGCATGCCACGGTATAATATTTCAGTGCTAAAAGATTAATGCATTGTTTGCGAAAGCTCAGTTTCTCCCATGTGAATAAACAAAATTGTATTTATGCTGTTAGGTAGCATAAAATATATAGCAAGATATAATATAGTAACAATGTCTCTTGTTCAGTTCTGTTCTGTGCAAAATATTTCAGCTTTTTATTTACTTTCTAGTTATTATTGTTAATAACTACTTCTGGACTGTCCATATTCTTTAAACATCTGAGTTGTCTGAATTGTGCTCTGCACTACCCCCCTAAAATGTCAATACAGTGTAAGATGCTTATATGTGATAGTACAGCTGCCGGAGCTGGAAACCAGCTGTCAGACACGGCTGTACTCACCATAGAAAAGGCAAAGACTAGTGATGACAAACCCCCGCGGCTCAGCTTGCTGAGCTAAGCGAATGATGCGCTTGTGAGCCTTTATCAAACTGAACCCGAGCCTTTAGCTGAACCTTTATATCTCTAACTCGGATGATCTCTTGACAACTGTGACAAGCAGTAGCACTGGTGTCACGGGGGTGTCGTGAGGAGGTCATCCGAGTTCATTTACTACTGCGATGACCTCTGACACACTGCTGGGTACTCACTGGCGATGTTGTCCCCGGAGATGCTGTTGCTTCCGGGTCCGCAACTACAAAATCCACTACGGGAACCTCTAAATCAAAGTGGCTAGAAGGACCTTTACTGATGTCATGCCCATCCGATCAGAAGGGACAGGGCCTCTACCAACATAGCTGATACCAGGAAGCAACATTATATTTCTAAGTCCACTTGGGTATGGAGTTGTTTTGAATTTATTATAAAAAATCTCCGTCGCAGTCCATGATCCATGAATACAGTGCCAGTGACAATGAATAGCAGTAATGTACAAGTATTCACAGGTGCCAGATAGTGAGACAACTCTCATCAGCATTACAGGGTCTCGCTGAGCGCAGCATTGAGTCACCTGCTCTCATGTGCATTGAAGTCAGCTATTTCAGCAGATAAATAGTGCCAAATCTGTTGTCCAGCTCAAAATTGCCATTTCAGCTTCAAATAAATGCCAAATCTGTGGTCCCGATCCAAATTACTATTTCAGCATCTAAATAGTGCCAAATCTGTTGGTGAGCTCAAAATTGCTATTTCAGCATCTAAATAGTGCCAAATCTGTTGTCCAACTTAAAATTGCCTCACTGCTGGGACAAAACACTATGGGCACTGTGATGCAATTGATGCCACGGTCCTGGCATCTGCCCCTAATTTTTGGAAATGTGTAGACTCTAAGTTGGGTATCCAAGTTGTCTCTTAACTGTAGTGGCTGGAGTCTCAGAAGAACAGGCCTATTCCTGTCACTCATATTTGGCGCCCTTGAGGCTCCAGTCGCCACAGAGGTGCAGTACCTCGGGCAGAGGTGTGGTATTTCCTTCCCAGGTAAGGAGGTGGCCATAACTCATTGCACACAAACACACACACACGCACACACACACACACACAGACACACAGGCACACACCATCAGGCCAGGGGGTTCTGTAGAAGCCAGCTTGGAGTTGGGTTTAGCTAGTGGGTGGACACCTAGTGTGTGGGAAGGAAAGGGAAACTAACAGAACAAGACAGAACAAGTCTGGAGGAGAATGGAGTAGGACGTGCTGGAGACAGGTCCTAGGGGAGTTGAGCTGAAGGGGCTCACCCTGGGACCAAAAGGAGATAAATGGTCCTAGAGCCCACGGGAAGTGTGCCAGACTCCTGTGGTCTCATTTCACATAAAGCATATTGGAGTGGAGGGACTTGGCCGCAAAGGGGACCGGCCGTTCAACTAGTGGAGAACTACAAGGCTCAGCTAGGAAACCGGAGGCTAAGGTTAATGCAAGTACCGGAGCCACATCCATGCACATCCGCTGGAAGGTGACCATAGAGGACCAAGGGATCAGGGCTCTGTGTATGAGGGCGCGAGGCAAGAAGAAGAAGCCAGCACAGGAAGATGACCAGGGAAGAAACACAGAAGGGTGTATTGGGTTATGCCTCCGAACTATCCGGGATCGGCTGGGGTTTTATCACAGCGGGTCTCAGTGCTCCAAAGGCAGCATCTCAAACAGTGAGTGAAGAAATTGTGGCTGCATTCCTTTGTTGCCCAGTTATTCTCTGTGCCTCCGGCCCTGCACCTCGCCATTACCCCTCAATACCATCTTCAGCCCTAAGGGACTCAGCTTTACCTGTGAAGAGCTATACCAACTCCATCTACCCCAGAGGTCCCATCCCATAGCGTCGGCAATCTCTGGCCGAGTACCACAGGTGGCGTCACAAATAACTATCATTCTCCCTTGTAAATAACCCCCATTTAATGACCACCACCAGGGACACGGAATTGGGCCCTACCACCGTGACATCACCAAAGAGTAAGGAACTGCGGCCAGGAGGGCGCATCACATACACCTCTTCATTTCAAAGCTGTAAATTATGGACGAGACCCTGTCTGGTGCATGGCTCATATCTCACTGCGGTGCCAAAACATTACAGGTACAGGGGAACAATTGAGGCCACTGTTATGGTGTCTGCCCCTAATAATGGGAAATATGGATTCTTCAAATTGGGTCTCCAAGTTGTGTGTTGTGTGTAGTGACAGGAGTCTCAGAGGAATAGGCTTAACCTTGTCACTCATCCACATATTCATATGAAAGCTGTAAATTCCGGGTCAGACCCTGTCTCGTGATTAGCCCATGACTCAGTGCTGTGTCAAAGCACTAAGGGTACTGTGGGGCAATTAATGCCACTATGATGGTGTCTTCCCCTAATTTTGGGAAATGTGGAGACTCCAAGTTGTGTCTCCAAGTTGTGTCTTGTCTGTAGTAGTTGGAGTCTAAGAGGAACAGACTTACTCCTGTCACTCATTCACCTCTTCATTTGAAAGCTGTAAATTCTGGGCCAGACCCTGTCTGGTGCATGACCCATACCTCACTGATTTGCTAAAACACAATCGGTACCGTGGGACAATTGATTGCACTGTCCTGGTGACTGTCCCTAATTTTGGAAATTGGGGAGACTCCATGTTTGGTCTCCAAGTTGTGTCTTCTCTGTAGTGCTTAGAGTCTCATAGGAACAGGCCTACACCTGTCAATCTTCCACCTCTTGATTTGAAAGCTGTAAAATTGGAGCCAGACCATCTATGGTGCATGGCCTATGCCTCAATTCTGTGCAAAGACACTATGGGTACACTAGAGCAATTAATGAAACACTCTTGGTTCCTGCCCCTAAGTTTGGGAAATGGGGATGGGGACTCCTAGTTGGGTGCCCTTGTTGTGGGTTGCTTGAAGCAGTAGGACTTTCAGACTGGTAGGCATGCAGCTACCTTTCACTCATCTACCTCTCTTACTACCCTTAAATGTATCTAGCAAAAAAAAATCTATGAAGCCAATATTGCAGCCACCTGAGTATGGCTGAGCAGAAAAGCAGTTTGAGATTTTGCATGAGGTATAAGGGCTCCTAGCCCACCAGGCCTACACATGTCACTCATCCACCTCATTATTTCTTATGTAAATAGTCTAGGAAGCTAATTGATGTGCCACAAAGGTGTGGTTCCACTGTAAACCGGTTTGAGCTGTTTTGGCAGCTTTTGTGCCACTCTAAATTTGTCTATATCTTTGTTTTTGCCTCCCATTAAATTCAGTGAGGTTCGAGCCGTTCTGCAAACATAGGCGAAGTCGGCGAACACAAACTGAATAGAAACTTGAGAGGTTCGCTAATCTTTACATTTTACTTTCAGGCTCCTTATCTCACCAGCTACTACAGCTTTGAGCGTAAAGCTGGGTTTACACACTGCAACATCGCAAAGGACATCGCTGTAACGTCACCGGTTTGGTGACGCAATAGCGACCTCCCTAAGTCTCTGCTAAGTCACTGGTGAGCTGTCAAACAGGCAAACCTGGCCAACAATGCAACAGCGATCCGGACCTGCAGAGCGACCTAGCTGGTTGTTGGGGACGTTGATAAGCAGCCTTTTGAAAGGGAAGTTGCTAACAAAGTCACTGCAAAGTCTTTCACACGCTGAAACTTTCCAGCGATGCATGCTGCACAGCTGGAAACAAAGGACCTAGGAATGGTCCTGAACGATTTGTAACGATTACAACTTCACAGCAGGGGCCGGGTCGCTGATAGGTTTCACACACTGCAACATCGCAAACAACATCGCTATTGCGTCACAAAACCGGTGACGATACAGCGATGTCGTTTGAGATGTTGCAGTGTGTAAACCCAGCTTAAAACTACCTTCAATTTATAGACAATCATCTTGACTATCTCATACATAAATTTGACTTGCAACTATTTAGCATATCATTAGTTTTCATGATATCATCTCATGGCATTGTTCATGTTTTGCTCCCAAAAATCAAATTTTAAATTTGCATTATTTTGTTAGTTTTCTATAACTTTCCTTCGGCTTTCAACACTGTCTGAATCCTTCAGGGTATGCTCTAGATCAGAATCAAGCAAGTCTTGATTGAAATCTGATTCCAAGTCTCTTTCACATATTCCCAACACATATTCCCAATGTTGGAGCATATTGTTTGACTCACTCAAAATGTTGGTCTGTGGACAATCTCTGATATCCATCACTGTTAAAATGTTAGCATTTACTTGCTCTGTAACCATAATTGCTACAGCTACAGAAGCCCTTTAAGGCTTCTTTCACACATCAGTTTTTGTCATCAGGCACAATCCCGTGAATTGCGGATAAAACGGATCCGGCGTCTGATCCGTTTTTTCCTCATAGACTTAAATTAAATTAGCGCCGGATTGTGCCGCATGGCCTCGCATTTCATCCAGCGTGTGCCGGATCTGGCAAAAATTGTCTTTGTGGCTGCCGGAAGCAACGTCCAAAGGAACGTTTTTGGGGACCGGCAAAAAAACGGAAGGCGACGGATCTGGTGCCGTCTGTCTTTTTTTACAATTGAAGCCTATGGGTCCCAGATACGTTGTCATTCGTCAAGCCTACCTAGGTCCACTAGAGTTTCCTTTGCCATTATATTGATTGTATTAAGACTTCAGGTTACTTGGCTTTCTCTTCACTTTGTTCCTTCTATTTTTATGACCATTTTGTCCCTCTACAGTTATTGCTCTGTTCATTTGATGTAAAACAGGACTGCCGCGGAAACACCATCACATGTCTCAACGCTGGCAGGAAACTAGCCAGGTCTTTCACTGGGAAAGAACAACCACGGGAAGGGCAGTCTCCAGTCAAGGAAACCGCCTATGCCAAAACATGGTATACATCCACCGACAGCTGTTTCATGGTATTTGCCCCTCATCAGTGTGGAGTAGGACCTGGCTAGTTTCTTGCCAGTGTTGAGACATGTGATGGTGTTTCCGCGGCAGTCCTGTTTTGCATATTTTCCCAGGGGGCCTTGTTCTAGAATCACTGCGTTGAGAAACACGTGATGGTGTCTCCGTGGTGCTGGATGTTGATCTCCCTAAGGTCAATCATCCTTGCTTATCTAGTATTTTACTAGGCATTGCTCCCACTAGCCAGTTTCCTACTCCACACTGATGAGGGGCAAATACCCCGAAACAGCTGTCTGTGGATGGATACCATGTTCTGGCATAAGCAGTTTCCTTGACTGGAGACTGCCCTTCCCGTGGTTGTTCCTTCCCGGTGAAAGACCTGGCTAGTTTCCAGCCAGCGTTGAGACATGTGATGGTGTTTCCGCAGCAGTCCTGTTTTGCATATTTTCCCAGGGGGCCTTGTTCTAGAATCACTGCGTTGAGAAACACGTGATGGTGTCTCCGTGGTGCTGGATGTTGATCTCCCTAAGGTCAATCATCCTTGCTTATGCTGTTCATTTGATGTGTCCAAACTAGGCAAGTCTTAGCTTGGTGATCCTTGATTCGAGTGACATGTCTGGCTTGATTTGCTCCAAAATTAATTTGTTGGTTCTTCTTGCCATCCATGGTTTTGATATCATCCTTCTCCAGCACCACATTTCAAAGACATTGATTCTTCTTCTACCTTGCTTTTTATCATCCAGGTTTAGCTTCCATATGTTACTAGAGAAAAAACCACAATATCTACAAATCATGTTTTTGTTGCCAGTTAAATGCTCCTCAATTTGAAGATGGTATTCAGTGACTTCATTGTTTATTTGCACATAGCGGTTCTCCTATTGACTTCCAATGTCGACGCTGAATCTTGAGTGATCATTGATCCGACTAGGTTAAAGTCCTTTACAACTTCCAGTTTGTGGCCATTTATATCAAATGTGTCCCAGTTGTACCCGACAATAGTCCCATGTTTGAGCTTTTCCATCTTGACAATCCTTCATTCCATCTATGCCTTTTAGTACCTATGTTGTATCTTCTGTGTATTTAAGATTGTTGACTTTGATTCCTTCTTCTTTTACAGCAAGTGTAGCCTTCCTGAAAATAGCTTCTACATACAGTATAAATTTAATAGAAATGGTAACAGGATGTAGACTTGTCTATTGCCTCACTTTACTTTGAAACATGCCATGTCACCGTTTTTTGTTCAGACTGTTGCTTCTTGGTTGATGTAAAAGCTCCTAATGAGGCTGATCAGATGGTTCACCACACCGATATCCTTGGTAGCATTGCAAAGTTTCTGGAATCAACACTGTAAAAGGCTTTTGCTGTACTCGTTTAAACAGAAAAAGATCTCCTCATATTCTTTGGTCTTTTTCATTACTCATATAATGTTAGCAATTACATTTCTTGTTCCTCTACCTTTTGTAAATCCTGTTTGTTCCTCTACCTTTTGTAAATCCTGTTTGTTCCTCTGGCAGCTCTTTGTCAAAGTAAAGCTAAAGCCTTCATGGTAGGATGTTCAGTATTTTTTTTTCGTGGTATGAAGTATGAGCACAATATTATCATTATTATCATTATTTATTACTAGAAGGTGGCCCGATTCTACGCATCGGGTATTCTAGAATTTACGTTTTGTGTAGTTCATGTATGATTTTTGTTATATATATATATAGATGTTGTTGTGTTTAGTTACCAAGTGTTTGTGTAGGGGCTGTACATGTTCTGGGTGTTGTCTGGGTGTGACGGGGGGTGAGAGCGGTGTTGTATGTGTGTTGCGTGTGTTGCGTTGTTTGTGGAACGCTGTGTGTCTGTAGCGTTGTTGTGTGTTGCGCGGTTTGTGTGTGTGCGGTGTGTTTTGGGGGAGGTATGTTTTGTGCAATGTGTGTGTTGTGCGGTATGTGCGTATATTTGTGTGTGCCGCGGTGTTTGTGTGTTGGGTGTTGTGTGTGTGCAGCGTTGTCTGTGTGTGTGGGTGTCTGTGTAGGGCAGTTGTTTGTGGTTCCCCGTGTGTGTGGTGTGTGGTGTGTTGTGCAGTGCGCGCGCGTGTGTGTGTGTGTGTGTGTGTGTGTGTGTTGGGGGGAGGTGCGCACTCCCAAACGTGCTCCATCCCCCATGCAGCGCACTCCCCATCGTGCTCCATCCCCCATGCAGCGCACTCCCCATCATGCTCCATCCCCTATGCTGCGCACCCCCCATCGTGCTCCATCTCCCATGCTGCGCACTCCCAAACGTGCTCCATCCGCCATGCTGCGCACTCCCAAACGTGCTCCATCCGCCATGCTGCGCACTCCCAAACGTGCTCCATCCGCCATACTCCGCACTCCCCATCGTGCTCTATCCCCGATGCTGCGCACCCCCCCATCATGCTCCATCCCCGATGCTGCGCACCCCCCCATCGTGCTCCATCCCCCATGCTGCACCAGCATCAGCCTCTCTGCCCCCAGCATCAGCTTCTCTGCCCCCAGCATCAGCCACTCTCCTCCCAGCATCAGCCTCTCTCCTCCCAGCATCAGCCTCTCTCATCCTAGCATCAGCCTCTCTCCTCCCAGCATCAGCCTCTCCTCTCTGTCCCCAGCATCAGCCTCTCTCCTCCCAGCCTTCCCCAGCATCAGCCTCTCTCTTCCCAGCCTCCCTCCTCCCACCCTCCCCCAGCATCAGCCTCCCTCTCCCAGCCTCCCCCAGCATCAGCCTCTCCCAGCATCAGCCTCTCTTCTCTCAGCCTACCTCTCCCAGCCTCCCTCCTCCCAGCCTCCCTCAGCATCAGCCTCCCTCTCCCAGCCTCCCCAAGCATCAGCCTCCACCAGCATCAGCCTCTCTCCTTCCAGCCTCCCCCAGCATCAGCCTCCGCCAGCATCAGCCTCTCTCCTTCCAGCCTCCTCCAGCATCAGCCTCCCTCTCCCAGCCTTCCCCAGGATCAGCCTCTCTCCTCCCAGCCTCCGTCCTCCCAGCCTTCCCCAGCATCAGCTTTCCCCTCCCAGCCTCCCTCAGCATCAGCCTTCCCCAGCATCAGCCTCTCTCCTCCCAGCCTCAGCCTCTCTCCTTCCAGCCTCCCCCAGCATCAGCCTCTCTCCTTCCAGCCTCCCTCAGCATCAGCCTCCCCTTCCCAGCCTTCCCCAGGATCAGCCTCTCTCCTCCCAGCCTCCTTCCTCCCAGGCTCCCCCTCCCAGCCTCCCTCAGCATCAGCCTTCCGCTCCCAGTCTCCCCCAGCATCAGCCTCCCCAAGCATCAGCCTCCACCAGCATCAGCCTCTCTCCTTCCAGCCTCCCCCAGCATCAGCCTCTCTCCTTCCAGCCTCCCTCAGCATCAGCCTCCCGTTCCCAGCCTTCCCCAGGAGCAGCCTCTCTCCTCCCAGCCTCCTTCCTCCCAGCCTCCCCCTCCCAGCCTCCCTCAGCATCAGCCTTCCCCTCCCAGTCTCCCCCAGCATCAGCCTCCCCAAGCATCAGCCTCCACCAGCATCAGCCTCTCTCCTTCCAGCCTCCCCCAGAATCAGCCTCCCCAAGCATCAGCCTCCACCAGCATCAGCCTCCCTCGTCCCAGCCTCCCCCAGCATCAGCCTCCCCCTCCCAGCCTCCCCCAGCATCAGCCTCTCTCCTCCCAGCATCAGCCTCTCTCATCCCAGCATCAGCCTCTCTCCTCCCAGCATCAGCCTCTCCTCTCTGTCCCCAGCATCAGCCTCTCTCCTCCCAGCCTTCCCCAGCATCAGCCTCTCTCCTCCCAGCCTCCCCCAGCATCAGCCTCCCCCAGCATCAGCCTCTCTTCTTCCAGCCTCCCCCAGCATCAGCCTCTCTCCTTCCAGCCTCCCCCAGCATCAGCCTCCCTCTCCCAGCCTTCCCCAGGATCAGCCTCTCTCCTCCCAGCCTCCGTCCTCCCAGCCTTCCCCAGCATCAGCTTTCCCCTCCCAGCCTCCCTCAGCATCAGCCTTCCCCAGCATCAGCCTCTCTCCTCCCAGCCTCAGCCTCTCTCCTTTCAGCCTCCCCCAGCATCAGCCTCTCTCCTTCCAGCCTCCCTCAGCATCAGCCTCCCCTTCCCAGCCTTCCCCAGGATCAGCCTCTCTCCTCCCAGCCTCCTTCCTCCCAGCCTCCCCCTCCCAGCCTCCTTCAGCATCAGCCTTCCCCTCCCAGTCTCCCTCAGCATCATCCTCCCCTTCCCAGCCTTCCCCAGGATCAGCCTCTCTCCTCCCAGCCTCCTTCCTCCCAGCCTCCCCCTCCCAGCCTCCTTCAGCATCAGCCTTCCCCTCCCAGTCTCCCCCAGCATCAGCCTCCCCCTCCCAGCCTTCCCCATGATCAGCCTCTCTGCTCCCAGCCTCCTCCAGCACGCCGTGCTCCTCTGCCGACACTCCCACACCCGATCGCATCCACTCACACACACCCGATCGCATCCACTCACACACACCCGATCGCATCCACTCACACACACCCGATCGCATCCACTCACACACACCCGATCGCATCCACTCACACACACCCGATCGCATCCACTCACACACACCCGATCGCATCCACTCACACACACAGACACTGACGATATCGCACATACGCGCTCACACTCACAACATCCGGAGATACCACATGCCTCTGGCCATGTGATCCTCCGTCAGGTCCTGGAAGGTCACAACAGCACAGTATCGAGGCCGAGAAGCAAGCGATATCGCCGGATGCTGTGAGTGTGTGGATGCGATGTGAGGTGTGTGTGAGGTGTGTGTGAGGTGTGTGTGAGGTGTGTGTGAGGTGTGTGTGAGAGTGAGTGTGATCTGATGTGTGTGTATGTTTGTGTGTGTGCATTATGTGTGTGCGCGTGGATCTTCCGCCGCAGCAGGACCTTGATGCGCTTTTAACCATGCGAGCATGGTTACCAACGTATCCACACCACTCCCGTGCGAGCGGGGGCCGGGGGAGGGGGGTGGGGGTGGGGGGGAGTACAGTACTCACCTCCGTGACAGCCGTGTCAGTTCGGGGAATGCGCGCGGGGGGGGGAGTACAGTACTCACCTCCGTGACAGCCGTGTCAGTTCGGGGAATGCGCGGGGGGAGGGAGGGGGCGGGGCCAGAGCTAGCGTGCATTGCGTGAGGGGGGCGGGGCATGGCGTGGCCAAATTGCCAATGCCTGCAGGGTGCCGGGGCAAGAGGCCAATCTGTGGGGGGGCGGAGCCTGGGCGAGCGGCTGGCCAATCCGTGTGGGGGCGCAGCCTGGGCGAGCGGCCAATCCGTGTGGGGGGGCCGGGCCATGGCGAGCCCAGCGGCCAATCAGCTTTGTGTCACCGTAAGGACACAATTTTGGAGCATGACAGACAGACAGATAGACAGACAGATAGACAGATAGACAGATAGATAGACAGACAGACAGACAGACAGACAGACAGACAGAATAAGGCAATTATATATATAGATTATAGTGCCATTTATTCCATAGCGCTTTACATGTGAAAAGGGGCATACATAGACAAGTACAATAATCATGAACAATGCAAGGCACGGACTGGTACAGGAGGAGAAGACCCTGCCCGTGATAGATACTTTCCATAGTCAGTAGCATCTCCCTTATTTGGAAACACAGATCTTGTTCAGTCTTTGGGATATCTACCAGTAGTCTATATCTGTTGACACAGGCCTGTGATTACATCAACTGCTGCATCAGAAGACTTTATTAGCGCTACTAGAATATTTTCACATCTAGGTTTTTTGTTTTTTACAGAAGCTTTATTGCAGCAATGACTTTGTTCAGTTTACCATCATTTCCAGTCTCAGTTTGTTCCCATATTACTGAGTCCTTCTTTTAGAGGTGCTCGATGTATTCCTTCCATCTTTCCATGATCTGTTCTGGCTCAGTTAGTTTGTTCCCCTTGGTATCTTTCAACATTCCCACTCATGGTTTGAAACTTGCCCTTCAGATGTTTATTTTCTATCTCTGTACATACCTTTTGGTAAAACGTTCTTTGTTTGCCTGAATGGCTCTCTTCTGTCTTTTATTGATGCTGTCTACATTCTCCTTATTACCTTTTGCTTTGCCATTTGTCTTTCTTTCATTGTTGGACCCTCATAATTACACTTTAATTTCATAATGTCCCATAAAAGTAAATTATCAGTTAATTCATAGAGAAGGTATGTTTTAATTCTAGGTTTGCACTCTGAGCAAACAAAATTTTAAATGAATTAATAATCTACAGAAAAGAAGCAAAGGAGATTAATACTTTGACTCAATTATCACTGATACATTAAATAAAATGGATATTTTTATTCTTTCCCATGCACAGCTATTCTAATTTAAAACAATTTCTTCAGTTGACAAGTCAATGAAAAAAAATCAAAGATTATAGGTTATGTAGTGGCTTATAACTGTTTATAATTTGATTATACATACACTCTTGGGGTTTCTCTTGATTTTTATGATTTACATTCTGTTGTATGTATCTCTGCTAATTATATTTTTTTCTTGTTCATTTTGTGACATGTAAAAATCTCAGTAGGACTTCACTCACACTGTTTTTCAATGTCCCATTAATCTGAATACCCATTAATCTTCCACTTCTCCATAAATATCACAATAAACAAACCACTCCAAGACAACGAACTTCAACAGCTTTAATATTGCTGTCTGCATTAAAGCCATGGAACCCAATGGCGTTAAATTCTTATTCCATTAATACCCTTAAGCAGTAATGTTGTACATTAAACACTTCATTAGAAAATTTAATGGGTTTGTTTCCTTGGGTCCATTTCTTACTGTTCTGTACTGTAGCTTCATAGACTGCATATAAAGGATATTATATGTGCAAATAATAAAAAAAGTTCATGTTTAATCAAAATTCAGAAAATATGTTTTAGTTTGGAATAGTGATGAGCGAGCACTAATATTCGTGGATGTTCGTGACTTGAACCCAGCAAATCGGACTGCTTGGGTTCTCGTCTCAAGTAACGAGTGAACTGGAAGTCAGTGGGAAACTCTAGCATTTTTCTGGTAGACCCTACCAGAAGGTTTGGGGGGCATTAAAATCACTGAAATAGAAGGAAAAAAAATTCTCAAATGGAATGAGAACAGCATGGGGAAGACGCTTGTATGAATCTGTGACACCGAGGTTGCTGTGGGTAACAATGTTGTAGTCACAGTATTAAATTAAACTAATTTTATAGATTGAAGGGGACTTTACACGCAATAATATCTCTAGCGAAATGTCGTCGGGGCACGGAATTCGTGACGCATATCCGGCGTCGTTAGCGACGTTGTTGCGTGTGACACCTATGGCCGAGTGTTAACGATCAAAAATACTCACCTAATCGTTGATTGTTGACATGTCGTTCATTTTCAAAAAATCATTGCTGGTGCTGGACGCAGGTTGTTCGTCGTTCCTGAGACATTACTATGTGTGACATCCCGAGAACGATGAACAGCAGCGTTCCTGCGTCCTGCAGCAATGAGGTGAGCGTGTCGTTAATGCAGCTGGTCTCCACCCCTCCGCTTCTATTGGCGGGCCGCTGTTAGGCGTCGCTGTGATGGCGCATGAACCTCCCCCTTAAAAAAGAGATTGTTCGCCGCCCACAGCGACGTCGCTAGGAAGGTAAGTATGTGTTACGCATCCTAGCGATATTGTGTGCCATGGGCAGTGATTTGCCCATGATGCACAAACGACCGGGGCGGGTGCTTTCACAAGCCACATTGCTAGTGATTTCGCTGTGTGTAAAGCAGCCTTAACAAAAAAAAAAATACCGAACTGAAAATATGGGTTTTACAGGAAAAAATTTTAGCAAATATTTTTTCCTGTTTAATGACTTGAATATTCTGCAAATTTAATAAGAGAGAATAATCACCTTCTTCGCCCATTAGGCTTTATTCACATACCGTATTTTTGCTGTACTTTTTAATCCTTCCTGTCAATTGTGGAATAAAATCTGCAAAAATGCTGAAAGATTTGACATGCTCCTTCGTTCAAAAATGCAGCAGTATTCCATTTCAGTCAGTAAAAAAAGCAATTGAATGCATGAGATTTCTGAAGTTTTTTTTCCCATTTGAAAGGAGTGGGACACCTAGACTAGTGAAGCCTCTGCACTAACTGCAAGGCTTATCAAAAATTGAAAGGAGGAATTGCATTACACACCAGAATACACATACATACATATACAGAGGAAGGCGTCAGAAAACTTTTTTTCCCCATTATTAAGAAGTAGGACTCCTAGACGGGTGAAGTTTATGCACTAGGTGCAAGGGCTGTTAAAAATTAGAAGGAGGCATTCATATTCACCCTGGAAGACACATTAAGGATGGCCACAGAAAACATTTTTTTCTCCATTTTGAAGGAGTGGTACTCCTAGACTGATAAGGTGGACTCTATAGGAAGTGCGGCCCCTGGTCTAGCGTGACAGGCGTCTCATGCACAGGGACCAATAAGCCCCTTGCTCCTATGACAAGCCTCCAAAAATATCCCCTGATGAATCATTTATGAGGAAACGCGTCGGGAATGGAAGGAGAGTGTTGAGCATTTTTTGGATTTTTGCCCTGGGCTGTTTAATATATTGTGGAATTTTCCCATACTCTATGTCCCATCTTTAAGGTAATATCCATGCATGCTTCTGACAGAGCTACAATATGACACCCCACTCCTGCCAGATGTTTGTGTAACAATTTCATGTAAAACAGTCAAATTTATAATAATAGGCTATATGATATTTTTATGTCAACAACGAATAGTGAAGTTGTCAAGACAAAGAAAAATCTGACTGTATGTGTGTTGGAGAAGGTCTGACAAGCCCGTAATCTCCTTGAAAAAAACACCCAAATTGTTTTTGTGTCCATATTTTGTGGTAAATGTTTCACGGGTGTAATGTAGGACTTTGAGTCTTTTTAAAATTAATTTAATAAAAGTTATAAAAGTTATTTTTTATTACCAATTGCTTAAACACCATCTATTTCTGGTAATACCTATTTTATCCTTTCAAATGTTAGCAAAAGTTTTATGACTCCCTACTGTACATGTCTATATAAAAAAGACTGACCTGCACATCCAACAGGTGTGAACAGATGCTAGCTAAAAACACAATGTAACTACAAATACATACAACTGCACTCTAAATTCTAGCATTGAATGAGGGAACTCTCATATTGCATTACTGCTATGGGAATATTTGAAAAAAGAAATACTTGACTTATGTATTGGCCAATGAATGTGAGCACAGTAACAAGGTGATCTCTTATATACTGGGACCCTAACTTAAAATGTCTCCATCTGGATTAAAAACCTACATATCTGGGCAGAAAGGATCTAGCTATAAAGGAAGGTGGGCACAGCCTGGTTATAGGGTGGAATGCTCATCCACAAAAAAACAAACTACAAATATATCAAAAAGACCAAGTATATAAGAGATCCCCTTGTTGTGGGACACAGCAGAATAGTAGTCTGGTAGTTGTGAGGACCAGGATTTTTTTAGGGAGCCTTTAAGGTTCCTAGAGTTCCTAGCTACTGGGAAATCTGGAGGGTATGAACTGTTATCAGAGTGTACAGTATTCTGGTGTCCCATCAGCTAGGAACTCTAGGAAATCTAAAAGCTCCCTTATAGGCTTCATTAGGGTTTCTGGGTCTCACAGCTGGCAAGAAACCCGGTGGCTTTGAGCTTCGGTAACTAGAGCTCAAAACCATCAGGTTTTATGGCACCTGTCAATTTGGTAACTTTAAGGTAGCCTTTATGGGAGCTTTTAACATTAATGGAGTTCCAAGCTGCTTGGACATTTGAAGGCTGTGAATCTCTAGTAAAAGTTTACAGCCTTCAGATGTTCCAATAGCTGGAAACTCCAAGAAACTTAAAGGCTCCATCAAAGGCTACTTTAACATTTCCGTTCCTCATATCTGGCAAAAGACCCAGTATCTGTGAGCCATGGTAACCTTTTAAGTTACTAGAGCTCACAATAAATATTTTGTTAACGTATTATCATGTAGAAATTTACTTGAAAAATGTCCCGGTAGGCCAAAAAGTCATATATTTATTTTTCAAGATAAAATTTGCAAGAAATATTTCTTTCCATTATATGAAAAGAAAAAGAAAAGAAATAAATTACTATTACTATTACTATTACTATTTTTATGCACAAATTACTGACTCATTTGAAAACACATTTTAACATTCTATGAGTGACGGAGATAACCCTGCATAATAATCACCATTTTCTTCTGAGCACTAACAGTACAGTGAGCTAGCATACCCTGCGTATAGACTGTGGGAAACATCACAAGAGTAGCTGTGGAGACATCACACATAGGAGGATATGCAGGGGTAGCCTAATGTATAGGGATCAGTGATTGGAATTAATGGGTGCTGTGGAGACATTCTACTGTATAGGAGGTGTCATACTATATAAGGGCCATGAAGGTCATTTTACTGGGGGCTATGGAGACATCATACTGCATAGGGGTCACACAATAATATACTATTTATGGGCTATATTGGAGATTATATTTGGGGCCGTGGAGACAGCATACTGCATAGGGAGCAGTGAGGGACGTTATATTAGGGGCTGTTGAGACATCATACTGTAAAGGATGGCATAGCCTGACAAGGAGTCACAAGATGGTTATGGAGCATTCCGTCCTATAAAGTGAAATGGAGGCAGAATATTAAAAGAGATTAGTATTGTGGTAGTAGAATGTGGAGATATATGAGAGTAAAACCTGCTTTACACCTTATGATATCACATACGATATCGTATGAGATCGTACCCGCCCCCATCGTATATGCGGCATGTTCAATTTGTTGACCGTGTCGCACAAATGATTATTTGCAGTCACGCGTACTTACCCTTCCATACAACCTCAATGTGGGCGGCGAACATCCACTTCCTGGAGTGGGAGGGACATTCGGCGTCACAGCGACGCAGCCAGCCAATAGAAGCGGAGGGGCGGAGATGAGCGGGACGTAAACATCCCACCCACCTCCTTCCTTCCGCATCGCCGGCGGGAGCCGCGGGACGCAGGTATGATCTGTTCATCGTTCCCGGGGTGTCACACACTGCGATGTGTGGTACCTCGGGAACATTGAACAACCCGATGTGCAATTTTAAGGAAATGAACGACGTGTATGCGATGAACGGTTTTACGTTCAATCGCAATCGCACGTAGCTGTCACATGCTACAACAACACTAACGATGCCGGATGTGCGTCACTTACGACGTGACCCCGCCAACACATCGTTAGATTTGTTGTAGCGTGTAAAGCCCGCTTTAAGAAAAAACATAGGCGAGAGTACAGGTATGGTACTCTCAGTGGTTCACAAAGGCGGATCGTATGGTTGTTATAGCTGATAATGGCTTACAGTAGGTTGGTTATAGCTCATTAAGGATGTCAGCATGGCGGATGTGTGGTGAGTGTAGCTCTTAAGGGTAAACAGTGTGGAAGTCATATATCATAAGAGGCTTATTTAGGACATAGTATGAATAGATATTTTTATGCACAGTGAATTATAACAACACTCATTTTTAAGGGCACCATATGGGGATGTGCTGCAGAAGAGCGGAGAAGACGGAAGTGTGAAAAGAAGAGGTGTGGATGTGAAAGGTTATCTTAACATCTCTCTAAGATAAAAAAAAACAAAAAAATTACTCAATCAGGGAAGATATCATATATTAGATAACTGGACGTAAAAATTCATTTTTTGCTGCTAACTACATTTGATAAATACTGTGGTTTCAGTATGGTACACAGTCTCATGATGAGTAGTGATGAGCGGACCCATGGAAGTTTGATTCAGTATTTGAACTTGACCCAAACTTGACCCAGGATGCTGAACCCCATATAAGTCAATGGAGATCTGAACTTGTGTACTGTAAAATGGCTGTCAAATTGTCGTAGTAAAGGCTAGGAGGCTTCAAAAGGAAGCAAAATGGGTGAATTTACCCTGCAAATAAATGTGTATAGGAAATTAAAAATAGACAGGGAATCTGCCTATTTTTGATAACTAGCATGGGTAAAGAAGACACCAGGAAGCTGCAACCCTCAGCTGTCAGGCTTACCTTGGCTGGTTATGAAAAATAATGGGGATCCCACGCAGTTTTTTTTAATTGTTTGAATGAATAATTTTAAAAAAAACAAACATATTGGGCTTTGCCCTATTTTTGATAAGCAGCCAAGGTAACGCAGACAGCTGAGGGCTAGAATTATCAGGCTTGGATGACTCATGGTTATTTGGCACCTGCAGCCACCCCAGAAATGCAGCATCCATTAGATGTGCTAATTCTTCACAATTGCCCTGGTGAAGTGGCAATCGGGGTAATATTTTTAAGGTTGACATCAGCTGACAGCTTGCATCAAGCCCAAGTGTTAGTAATGGATAGGTGTCTATCAGACACCCACATTACTAATCCAGCAAGTATAGATTTAAAAATAAAACAGATATGCAGAAAAAAGTTTACTTGACAAAAGACTCCCCCCACACCCCTCAACAACCAATTTATCAATTAAAAATATGTTTGACATTCTGACATAATCCAATTTTGGAATAAATATTCCGCCACACTCCCTCTTTTACAAATTTATTACTTCAAAATAAATCCTGAACGTTCTGACATAATTCAAGAGTACTGTCCTTTGATGTCTATTGATTCCTATGAGAATCGTTCCGATGAGAACGCAGCTCCATCGGCCAATGCCGGTCAGTGGCAGCCTGGAATTTGTCACAAATTCAAAATCTCTACTCAATGAGCACTGACATTTTTTGTAAATTGCTAATGTTTATATCAGTTCTGAAAAGTTCTTAAACATCCCAAATTAGAATAATGTTGATTATGATTATTACTTACAGCACCATTCAAATTCTAAAGCTCTTTTCTTGCATAAACTATCCCAACTAATAAGTGGTTTAAACTTAGACTTAACAGTATAAAGATACTGCAGCTCAGTCAAAAACCATGAACCACAAGGATAAATTTGGGTATTTTTAGATTATTTAGTCTATTGCTGACAATACACGGCTGTCAGTAGAATGATGCATCAGCTGATCGTTTGGCCGAAAGTTATCTCAATGAACATTCCCATATATACACTGACGAACAAAAGGGTAACAATATTTTGACCTTTTGACTTGGGCTCCGTATCAAAACATTGACTACAATTTTGAATGTGAGACTACATTTTATAGACAATGATCTTGGTTATCTCATACATAAATTTGACTTGCAATTATTTAGCATATGATTAGTTATACAGATTCTTGTCATGTCATTGCAATGTTACTGTTTTGCTCCTGATGGTGGAAAAATCTTTTTCTGCCTGTATACTACAATTTACAAATTGCAAATTAAGAAACAGCCATGAAGAAGATTTAACAAACAGAGAGAAAGCATCATCAGTAGCTGCCTGTCGACCAAGAAAATTGCAATACTGCGTCATGTGAGTGCCAATAAAGTTTGAAGAATACAAAATTAAGCCTGTCCATTCATTCAAAAGCCAAGAAGTGGACATGCAGTAAAATTTCAGAATCAGCAAGTCGGCTCATCACAAGATCTGTCAGTTCTGGAGCAACAAACAAGGCTGTGTAATAGTGAGATCACAGACATGCACGCAAAAACTGTGCAATGCATGTTATACAAGTCTGTAACGGTGGCTCGAAAAAAGGTGAAGCCTCACCTTCAGAATTGTCATAAAAATTGTTTGGAAAAAAGTCTGAAAAGTGGACAGTAGAAGATTTTAAATGAGTGATTTGGAGCGATGAGATGAAAGTCAATAGACTAGGCTTTTATGGGTGCAGATGGATCTGGAAAAAGGGAGAGAAGGGCTAACAGTTCAAGAAATTGAAGTAACTGTGAAGTTCATTGTAGGAAGCCTGAAAATACAGTATGTGGTGGTTCCACAGCCAAAGGATGGATACTTGACCAATGGTGGCCTCAATATAGAGCTATGTTTGAGTATCCAAGATGGTGAGTTACTTCACACAATTGAGTACTATGAGTATGAAGAGGACGTCATAATGTTCCAGTAGGACAATGACCTGGATCATACTTCATGACTGCCGAAGAAATAGTTTAATGAAAATTAAGTAGAGGTTCTGGATTGGCCTCCAGAGTCTCAAGTCATCAATCCAATCAAACACTTGTGGGTACACTTGAAGAAAAAGCTGAGTTGAGCTGACCAGTATGCACCAACTCTGCGAAAGTGTTGAAGAGACCTGTAATCAGATTTTAGTTGAGATATGCTTGAATCTTATCGATAGTATGCTGAGAATAATTCAGGTAGTTTTGAAATCCAAACGTGGATTTACAAAATACTAATCAAATAATAAAAATTTAATTTAAATTTTTAGGAACAAAACAGTAATAATGCAGTGACATGACAAGAATCTGCATAACTAATCATAAGCTATTTATTTGCTTGCTAAATTTAGGTATGAAATAGCCAAGATGATTGTCTATAAAATGAAGGTCATCTCCCATTCAAAGCTGTAGTGGATGGTGAGATATGGAGCCTAAAAATGAAAAGTTAAAAAATCTTTTATCCTGTTACTCATCAGTGTTGAAGTGCTTTTGGGGCCAAGCACTCCTGCATTCTCTATGAAAAAGCTCCCAACTGACATGTTATCTCATGGAAAACAATGCAATCAGTAGTCCAAAATCAAACAACACAGATTGGCAAATCATAAAAGTTCGCTGGTGACCCCATACACATTAAACCATCAGCTCATCTCATTGATAGTCAAGTTCAGCCTACATTAGAATAATATATATGAGGAAGTAGCATAGCTACTGGGAGGGCAGAGGGTGCAGCTTCCACGGGCCCCGTGCTCCACGGGGGGGGCACTATATCGGCACACCAACATAGTTAATCTCTGTGGCAGTGCTGAGGAAACACGATCTCCCTGCGCTGCTGCTGATGACAGTGCACATGCAGGATGTCAGAGTCCATGGGTGGTGACATCATTGCAAAGCGCCGGGACTCTGATGTTTTGTGTGTGCGATGTCCTGCCCGCACTGCACCGCTTAAGATCTGAGCATGGTGACGTCATTGCTAAGCGCCGGGACACTGATGTCTTGTGCATGCAAAGTCCTGACCGCACTGCACTGCTCAAGACCTGCTAGATAAGGTGAATATATCATTATTTTTTTTAAATGCAAAAAGGGGACATATATACCAAGGCTTAGTGCCCATATATGGTAATAGAAAATGAGTGGGACTCAGCACCAATATGGGTGAATAAAAATCTTCATGCTTTATTTGAAAAGTTTAAAAATAAAGAAAAGGGTCACAAATCATCCAAAATCGCCATGCGACTTGCCGTGCGGCTTGACGCGTTTCGGACACAAAAGGGGAATTTAAAAACAGTCCTTAATCATAAGACATGTAGGATGGGAGGCAAGAGATATATATAGCACCTTAAGAAGCAATGAAATACAAGAGCAAGATGGAAAACAGGAAGGGAGTCCACCCGAAAACATGCAAATTAGTAAGAGGGTTGGTATATCATTGGATTCTCTTAACCCCATATGCGTATGTATATCTACTGGGGAATTCAATAAAAAACAATTCTTAGATTACAAAAAGACCTTAAAATAAGGTCAATGCAAGCATACATGTGTATATGTGCACCATTCCACCCACCCATATATTTCGTATAGCAATTATTTCACTAAGGAAACAAAAAGATTATTTCATTGGTCTATGAAAAGATGTTCATGCAGATATTATAATAAGTGGATATATCTTATATAGATGGTATGTGTACACATGCATATAAATGCATGTGCTCTGTGGGTGCAGGGCAAAGAAAAAGATAGATAGAAATAGAAATACATGTATGTGGACTAGATATTATATCGTCTCCAGTATAGGATTTTATATATTATAGACATATGGAAAAAAAAAAAAAAAAAAAAATATATAATATTTTTATTTTAGTTTTTATTTTTATATTTTGTATGTGTAGCTATATGAGCTCTATGTACACATGTGTGCAGTGTGTACACATGTGTACGATGGAAGAAACATATAAAACATAGGATATCCAGGAACTCGGAATTATAAAAAAAAAAAAAAAAAATATATATATAAAATACTTTTATTTAGTTTTTATTTTTATTTCTATATTTTGTATGTGTAGCTATATGAGCTCTGTGTACACATGTGTGCAGTGTGTACACATGTGTACGATGGAAGAAACTTATAAAACATAGGATATCCAGGAATTCGGTTATGAGAATTATTAATGAGATTTATATCCTACTCTGAGATATGAGTAATTCTCCAATAAATTCATATTATCCTTTTGTGTTAATATTCATATCTTCTGATTGTTTCCTCAGTATATATCTATCACACAAAATGTTCATATGGCCATTGATATTGGAGGTGAGGTAGAAAAAAAAAAACAAAAAACCTATGATTATATTTCATATATATATATAATAATCATATGACAAAGCGTAGATCGGAACGATAATTAAGTCCCTTTGGATGCCGGGTATCGAGCCGTAATATCCATTTGGCCTCGGTGTAGAGAAGTTCACGAAACCAATCGCCTCCTCTTAGAGGTTTTTTGACTTGCTCGATGCCTACAATGTTCATAGTGGAAAAATCACCGTTGTGAAGGTCAAGAAAATGTCTGGTGAGACCTGAAATAGATCTTTTATATTTCGGCGGATTCGAAGAAAGAGTTGGGAGTGGGATGTGGGTATGCTCGGATATCCTTTTTCTGAGAGGCCTGGAAGTGCAGCCTATGTAGTCCTTCGAGCATATGGTACAAGAGGCCTTATATATAACATATGTAGTAGAGCAATTTATGAAAGTGGAAATGTTATAGGAAATGTCACCCACTGGAAAAGACAGCGTTTTTCTCATAAATTTACAAAGTCCGCATCGTGGCAAAGCGCACTTGTGGGAGCCTTTTGTACTAAGCCAGGTCTCTGTTTTATTTTGAGAAATGAAAAGACTAGGAGATATCATATTGCCTATAGTTTTAGCCTTCCTGGCCACGACATTGACACCATTGGATAATATTTGAGCTAACTCCGGATCCTGTTGGAGAAGGGGAATATAGCGTAAAAAAACTTTTTTTATTTCAGAAAAATCAACACTGTAAGGAGTAGAGAAGACAATGCGGCAGTTTTTTTCATCAGATTTGACTTTGTCAGAGAGTAGATCATTGCGGGTTCTTTCTCCAGCGTTTTTTTCAGCACAAGAGAGGATCTTATTCTTATAACCTCTGTATTGTAGACGCTTCTTCATAGTTTCCAATTCCAGGGAGTAGGCAGTATCTGTAGAGCAAAGCCGGCGTGCTCTGAGGAATTCGCCAAGGGGTAGATTATTTATGGTATGTCTAGCATGATTGCTATTTGCATGCAAGATAGTGTTCCCACTAAGCGGTTTTCTATATAAAGAAGTATTAATGGAACCTGTTTCGGGGTCACCGGTAAGATATACATCCAAAAAGGGGGTAGAATTTCCAGAAAACATTACAGTAAAGCTCAAATTCATGTGGTTTGAATTCAAATAAGAAAGAAAATTATCTGATAGGTTTGTGATGGGTGCGTTTTTCTTGCGTTTCCAGATCATTATGAGATCGTCTATGTATCTCGCCTACCAAAAAATTTGATCCAAAAAGGAATTGTCAGGTGTATGTATGTATATGGCTTCCCAGGAAACCATGTATAAATTAGCTAGAACGCAGGAGAAACTAGCACCCATAGGGCATCCATTAACTTGTAAAAAGAACTGTTGGTTAAAGCTGAAAAAATTATGTTTCAAAAGAAACTCACAGATCAAAATGGTATAATCTTTATGTATGTCACTCATATTGGTCAATCGATTTAAATGGTGAGATAAGGAATTAAGAGCGGATTTATGTGGAATGCATGAATATAATGATGCAACATCACTTGTGACCCAGAAAAGGTTGTCAGTCCAGGTAAGGGCAGGAAGAATTTGTAACAAATGTTTAGAATCCCTGATGTAGCCAGCTGAATCTTTTACAAGAGGCTGTAAGATGTTATCTAGCCAATCTGAGGTCCGACTTGTGAGAGAATTGGTGCTGGCTACAATAGGTCGTAGTGGTGGTGGAAAGAGACCCTTGTGGGTTTTGGGAAGTCCTTGAAAGATCGGATACACAGGAACATCATTAATCAGGAAATCACGGGTTGATTTATCAAAAATACCCAAAGACAATCCTTGGTCAAGAATGGTATTTAATTTCCTGGAAAAGGCTTCTGTAGGATCAGATGTGAGCCGTTTATAAGTGGTAGGATCCTCCAACATGTGCATAATTTCTCTCTCATACAGCGAACTGTCGAGAATGACCACTGAGCCACCCTTATCGGCTGCTCTTATGGTGATATAAGGGTTTTTACTCAAATCCTTAAGAGCTTTGCACTCATGGGTGGTAAGATTGTTGGACGATGCAGAACTGGAGGAAAGAATATTTTTTATTTCGGTTTCCATTAGATCCTGGTATGTGTCCATAATGGGAACACGTGAAGCCACTGGATAAAAATCTTTATTCGTTGTTTTAAACAGAGAAATATGAAGTTCAGGACTATTGGAGTTGTCCATTTCAGACAGGATTTTTGTGGAGATATGTTCCCTGAGACTCATATGTAATGGAAAGGAGGATACTTCAGTGGCGGCACTGGAGGTGGAAGCAGTATCAGCACGGCTCTGTTCAGATGAAAGAAAATGTTTTTTAACCGTAAGGTTTCTGATAAATATGTTGATGTCCTTAATGGTCTGAAACAAATCGGCCCGGGATGTAGGGGCAAAATTCAGACCCTTTTTAAGAACCTGTAATTGAGCAGAGCTGATAGAACATGCAGATAGATTTATAACGGAAAACTCAGCATGATTGGATGTACTTAATACCTCTGATGCCGGTTTCTGTTGGTGCGTCGAGGAGTGAATTTTACCGCACCTCTGGTGCTTCCTTCCTCCTCGATGGCCATTCCGTTTTTTGACTTCTTGGGAATCGCACCTTCAGCAATATTTGAACTCCTATCTGAATCCAATGAACTGCCACTTCCACCTGTGGTATCCAGGTCGGTTGAGGTGAATATTACAGACTTTTCCTTAGGCTTCTGCCACACTCACGTGAAATTCACGCACGTGCCGAGAGACACGTATTTTCCCTGCGTGTTGCGTGCAGGTAAGTACGTGTCTCTGGTACGTGCGTGACACGTGTGTTCTACGTGTGCTATCCGCGATAGCACACGTAGAATCAGTAATTATTATACTCACCTGGTCCTTCCTGATGTCCGCGCTGCTGTCCGTGGTGCTGATCCTCGGTCTCCAGCCCTCCCGTCTCCCCGCTGCTGCTGCTGCCAGGCAGTGAAGTGAATATTCAATGAGAATAATGAGCGGCGGTCGGCAGCAAGAGGCAGCAGCGGCAGAGACAGGAGGGCTGGAGAAGGTGAGTTAATGTTTCTTTTTTTTTTCAATGACATGTGTGTTTTCTCCGGCGCGTGTCACACGGGACCGCATCCACACTACACCCGTGTGGTGCGGGTGCGGGCCGTGTGACACCCGTGCTGCCGGTGAATAAACGGACATGTCAGCGCTTTCAAAAACGCACACACGTACAAACGCACACGGACACACGTTCCGTGTGGTTTTACGTGTGTGTGCCTGCTACAATAGGGTAGCATTGGTTAAAGTGTCTCCGTGCCGCCGGTACGTGTAAAAAATGACAAACACGTGCCGGAGGCACGGATGTGTGGCGCAGGCCTTAGGATTATAATCCTTGCGGTATTTCAAGATGGATCTTTTTGACGTATTCCAAGAATAAACTTGGTTGGTACTGTAATCATTAGTATCCCTCTTATACTTTCTTTGTTTGTATTGAATGAGATTATCTTCAATTCTATGGATATTAATGAGGAATTTATCATGGAGTTTTTTATAATCCACTGCATCATAATTTTTGTTCAAGAAATCTTAAATTTCATTAATTTGTATGTCATAAGATTTTAGTCTTTCTTCCTCCTCCTTGATGATGAGATTCATGAGGTTGAGTGAACAGGTGGTAAGAATATTATTCCACTCTGTCTGAAAATCTTGGTGGAATATAAAGGTGGGGAACTTCTTTATTCTTAAGCCACGTGGGATTATGGATTTTTCAATGTACTTTTTGAGAGTGGCTGAGTCCCACCAGGTCCTGAGTCTCTGTGTGAACGCTTTTTCAAGGTCCCAAAAGGTATAAGTTTTTTCTGAGCCAAGGGGAAAATCAGGTGTGTCCACAATATTATCAGAAAAAATGGATTCAAGTTTTTTTCGCCTCTCCTCATTGTCAAATGATGAGATATCCATAATTTGCTCTTTGTAAAAAATATATATATGTATATATATGCTTGATGACAAAAAAGTGCTGATGTTTGGCAGGCGTCAGGTATGATTTGTGACCAAAATAGTAGAAAAACTCTTATATATGTTAGATTCTTATAGTTGTATGTGCATAGCTGGAGATATATATTAAAGCGTTTCGTAGCATTATAAATCCAGTATATGTTAGAACAAATTCAAGGGTGGGCGCGAATAAAAAATGCCAAAAACAGGGAAAGTAAAGAAAAAAAGTATTCAGCTCACCCATGTAAGGTCCTCCAGTCTGCGGTTGATGCACGTAGTCCTGCGGACAGGCAGGTCCAGCTTCAGAGTAAACGGTAATAGAAAATGAGTGGGACTCAGCACCAATCAACATGGATGAATAAAAATCTTCATGCTTTATTTGAAAAGTTTAAAAATAAAGAAAAGGGTCACAAATCATCCAAAATCGCCATGCGACTTGCCGTGCGGCTTGACGCGTTTCGGACACAAAAGGGGAATTTAAAAACAGTCCTTAATCATAAGCCATGTAGGATGGGAGGCAAGAGATATATATAGCACCTTAAGAAGCAATGAAATACAAGAGCAAGATGGAAAACAGGAAGGGAGTCCACCCGAAAACATGCAAATTAGTAAGAGGGTTGGTATATCATTGGATTCTCTTAACCCCATATGCGTATGTATATCTACTGGGGAATTCAATAAAAAACAATTCTTAGATTACAAAAAGACCTTAAAATAAGGTCAATGCAAGCATACATGTGTATATGTGCACCATTCCACCCACCCATATATTTCGTATAGCAATTATTTCACTAAGGAAACAAAAAGATTATTTCATTGGTCTATGAAAAGATGTTCATGCAGATATTATAATAAGTGGATATATCTTATATAGATGGTATGTGTACACATGCATATAAATGCATGTGCTCTGTGGGTGCAGGGCAAAGAAAAAGATAGATAGAAATAGAAATACATGTATGTGGACTAGATATTATATCGTCTCCAGTATAGGATTTTATATATTATAGACATATGAAAAAAAAAAAAAAAAATATATAATATTTTTATTTTAGTTTTTATTTTTATATTTTGTATGTGTAGCTATATGAGCTCTATGTACACATGTGTGCAGTGTGTACACATGTGTACGATGGAAGAAACATATAAAACATAGAATATCCAGGAACTCAGAATTATAAAAAAAAAAAAAAAATATATATAAAATTCTTTTATTTAGTTTTTATTTTTATTTCTATATTTTGTATGTGTAGCTATATGAGCTCTGTGTACACATGTGTACGATGGAAGAAACTTATAAAACATAGGATATCCAGGAATTCGGTTATGAGAATTATTAATGAGATTTATATCCTACTCTGAGATATGAGTAATTCTCCAATAAATTCATATTATCCTTTTGTGTTAATATTCATATCTTCTGATTGTTTCCTCAGTATATATCTATCACACAAAATGTTCATATGGCCATTGATATTGGAGGTGAGGTAGAAAAAAAAACAAAAAAAAACAAAAAAAAACCTATGATTATATTTCATATATATATATAATAATCATATGACAAAGCGTAGATCGGAACGATAATTAAGTCCCTTTGGATGCCGGGTATCGAGCCGTAATATCCATTTGGCCTCGGTGTAGAGAAGTTCACGAAACCAATCGCCTCCTCTTAGAGGTTTTTTGACTTGCTCGATGCCTACAATGTTCATAGTGGAAAAATCACCGTTGTGAAGGTCAAGAAAATGTCTGGTGAGACCTGAAATAGATCTTTTATATTTCGGCGGATTCGAAGAAAGAGTTGGGAGTGGGATGTGGGTATGCTCGGATATCCTTTTTCTGAGAGGCCTGGAAGTGCAGCCTATGTAGTCCTTCCAGCATATGGTACAAGAGGCCTTATATATAACATATGTAGTAGAGCAATTTATGAAAGTGGAAATGTTATAGGAAATGTCACCCACTGGAAAAGACAGCGTTTTTCTCATAAATTTACAAAGTCCGCATCGTGGCAAAGCGCACTTGTGGGAGCCTTTTGTACTAAGCCAGGTCTCTGTTTTATTTTGAGAAATGAAAAGACTAGGAGATATCATATTGCCTATGGTTTTGGCCTTCCTGGCCACGACATTGACACCATTGGATAATATTTGAGCTAACTCCGGATCCTGTTGGAGAAGGGGAATATAGCGTAAAAAAACTTTTTTTGTTTCAGAAAAATCAACACTGTAAGGAGTAGAGAAGACAATGCGGCAGTTTTTTTCATCAGATTTGACTTTGTCAGAGAGTAGATCATTGCGGGTTCTTTCTCCAGCGTTTTTTTCAGCACAAGAGAGGATCTTATTCTTATAACCTCTGTATTGTAGACGCTTCTTCATAGTTTCCAATTCCAGGGAGTAGGCAGTATCTGTAGAGCAAAGCCGGCGTGCTCTGAGGAATTCGCCAAGGGGTAGATTATTTATGGTATGTCTAGCATGATTGCTATTTGCATGCAAGATAGTGTTCCCACTAAGCGGTTTTCTATATAAAGAAGTATTAATGGAACCTGTTTCGGGGTCACCGGTAAGATATACATCCAAAAAGGGGGTAGAATTTCCAGAAAACATTACAGTAAAGCAATGATATACCAACCCTCTTACTAATTTGCATGTTTTCGGGTGGACTCCCTTCCTGTTTTCCATCTTGCTCTTGTATTTCATTGCTTCTTAAGGTGCTATATATATCTCTTGCCTCCCATCCTACATGGCTTATGATTAAGGACTGTTTTTAAATTCCCCTTTTGTGTCCGAAACGCGTCAAGCCGCACGGCAAGTCGCATGGCGATTTTGGATGATTTGTGACCCTTTTCTTTATTTTTAAACTTTTCAAATAAAGCATGAAGATTTTTATTCATCCATATTGGTGCTGAGTCCCACTCATTTTCTATTACCGTTTACTCTGAAGCTGGACCTGCCTGTCCGCAGGACTACGTGCATCAACCGCAGACTGGAGGACCTTACATGGGTGAGCTGAATACTTTTTTTCTTTACTTTCTCTGTTTTTGGCGTTTTTTATTCGCGCCCACCCTTGAATTTGTTCTAACATATACTGGATTTATAATGCTACGAAACGCTATAATATATATCTCCAGCTATGCACATACAACTATAAGAATCTAACATATATAAGAGTTTTTCTACTATTTTGGTCACAAATCATACCTGACGCCTGCCAAACATCAGCACTTTTTTGTCATCAAGCATATATATACATATATATATTTTTTACAAAGAGCAAATTATGGATATCTCATCATTTGACAATGAGGAGAGGCAAAAAAAACTTGAATCCATTTTTTCTGATAATATTGTGGACACACCTGATTTTCCCCTTGGCTCAGAAAAAACTTATACCTTTTGGGACCTTGAAAAAGCGTTCACACAGAGACTCAGGACCTGGTGGGACTCAGCCACTCTCAAAAAGTACATTGAAAAATCCATAATCCCACGTGGCTTAAGAATAAAGAAGTTCCCCACCTTTATATTCCACCAAGATTTTCAGACAGAGTGGAATAATATTCTTACCACCTGTTCACTCAACCTCATGAATCTCATCATCAAGGAGGAGGAAGAAAGACTAAAATATTTTGACATACAAATTAATGAAATTCAAGATTTCTTGAACAAAAATTATGATGCAGTGGATTATAAAAAACTCCATGATAAATTCCTCATTAATATCCATAGAATTGAAGATAATCTCATTCAATACAAACAAAGAAAGTATAAGAGGGATACTAATGATTACAGTACCAACCAAGTTTATTCTTGGAATACGTCAAAAAGATCCATCTTGAAATACCGCAAGGATTATAATCCTAAGGAAAAGTCTGTAATATTCACCTCAACCGACCTGGATACCACAGGTGGAAGTGGCAGTTCATTGGATTCAGATAGGAGTTCAAATATTGCTGAAGGTGCGATTCCCAAGAAGTCAAAAAACGGAATGGCCATCGAGGAGGAAGGAAGCACCAGAGGTGCGGTAAAATTCACTCCTCGACGCACCAACAGAAACCGGCATCAGAGGTATTAAGTACATCCAATCATGCTGAGTTTTCCGTTATAAATCTATCTGCATGTTCTATCAGCTCTGCTCAATTACAGGTTCTCAAAAAGGGTCTGAATTTTGCCCCTACATCCCGGGCCGATTTGTTTCAGACCATTAAGGACATCAACATATTTATCAGAAACCTTACGGTTAAAAAACATTTTCTTTCATCTGAACAGAGCCGTGCTGATACTGCTTAGACCTCCACTGCCGCCACTGAAGTATCCTCCTTTCCATTACATATGAGTCTCAGGGAACATATCTCCACAAAAATCCTGTCTGAAATGGACAACTCCAATAGTCCTGAACTTCATATTTCTCCGTTTAAAACAACGAATAAAGATTTTTATCCAGTGGCTTCACGTGTTCCCATTATGGACATATACCAGGATCTAATGGAAACCGAAATAAAAAATATTCTTTCCTCCAGTTCTGCATCGTCCAACAATCTTACCACCCATGAGTGCAAAGCTCTTAAGGATTTGAGTAAAAACCCTTATGTGAGGAAAATCCGGAGATATGACGATAAATCATGATATTCAAGTATGTCAGGAAGCCCTCTCCTGGTGTCACCCCCCCCCTTTCCTTCACACAACTGGTTTAGCAACAAATCCCATGGCCATGTCCTGTGATATGGAGATGAGGTGGTGTAGGGACAATGGACACAGGATGACTCCCTGCCGTCCCCCTGTAGTAGGAGCTGCTAGCTAGTTAGCAAGGCTATGGAAATAGCCAGACAGAACGACTCCAGTAAAAAATGGTTCATATCTCGCAAGCCATATTTCCGATAAATATGGCAACCATAAAAATGGTGTCTCCGCATATGGACGATGCCGGCACCCCCTTTTTATGGGAGCGGGACATTGGGAAATGCCCCAGGCGTGATATCAGCCAATGGGGAACTGGCAGACAGGTCATGAGTCCCCTCGTTCTGTAGCTAAATTCATAACTGTCACAATGAGAGCATTGGCGTCCGCCTACGACGCTCCCAGGCCAAGTTATGGCCATATTCCATGTTGTGGATTTTGTCCATAACTCCAGCCAGGGGTGGAGCAGTGCTTCCCTGTGAGGTCACTAAGGTAGGAGGGGACCTGGATTGCCCAGGTTGATAACCCTACTTCGGCCATTTTCCAGTGTTCTTCTGCTCGGGGGCCTGGTTGGGAAAGACCTGTGAGGGAGTTCCTGGAAACCTGGTCTACAGCACCCCCCTGTGGCCAGACGCAACAAGGTAACTGCTGGAACTGTGTATGCCTGTTTGTAACCCATGCTTTGATTGTAACTGTACTCTGACATAACTGTATATTCTGTAGATTCCCTATTGTATATATTGTAGTTTCTAGTGTGCTTTAGGCTGATTAAATTATATAATTAATCTTGGGCTGTTCTGTTATCTCGATCTTGAATCCCACGTCTGTGTGTTCGGCTAAAAGTTACCGTAAATCGGTTGGTGGCAGCGAATTGTGCCAAGGATTATTGTGGGGAGGCCAGTGAGATTCGGGGAGATTTTATATATTCCGCCCGCGGAGGTCGGGGGAATATATACCTTACTCTCACCGGGGACCCTTCAATAATCGGCATAAGTAGTATAGCGGCCTCCTTGCTTATTGTCGGGCAATTCCATAATTGGCCTGACTATAAGAGGGGCGCTAGAGAGCGCGTCACGTGCTCTGTCTGTCGGTCGGGAGGTATAAAGGAGGGGTGACCCCCACTTGTTACCCCCCCGATTGTGACGTACTGGTAGCCAGCGCGGGGGATTTCTGAGTGACCCCCCCGGTGGTTTGTGACATATTGGTGGCATAGCGGTGGGATCGAGATAATAGTGTGTGTGAGTGTGAGACCCATACTCCCAGACACTAAAGACTGCCTGCAGCAGCTGTGGCTGCTGGGGTCTTCAGACTAGCTCAACACTAGAGTGTCAGAGTGCAGATACTGTAAGGTGTGTGGAGGCATCAGGTGTCAGTTCTGTGTCAGTGACCAAAAGTCTGCAAGAATGGCTGATGGCACCAGGAGCAGAGCTATGCAACTGGCCAATGCTAAGGCAGGAGCCGAAGAGAGGGAGGACGGTGCTGTGGACAGCAATGAGGAGGTTGCCCACGAGTCCTCCAGGAGCTCGACGCCAGAAAACCGTTCTGCCGAGGACATTGCGCAACCTGGCACTGCTGGACAAGATGAGGAGGAGCTCACCCAAGGTTCCTCAACGAGCCAGATGCCAGCCCTCCGCTCTGAAAGGGACAGTGAATCGCCTAGCTCTGCAGCGTGCCGCAGATCACCACGTGCCATTCCACCGAGCCTGGGAGGCTCGGATAGCCTTCTTCAAATGGCTATGGCCCTTCTCCAGGCTGTAGACCAGAAGGGCTACAAGGAACTCCTGGCAGAGCGCAGGGCAGAGCGGCAGGCAGCGCGTGACGCTGAGGCTGCGGAGCGGCACGCAGAGCGTGAGGCTGCGGAGCGAGAGCGGCAGGCAGCGCGTGAAGAGCGAGAGCGAGAGCGACAGGCAGACCGTGACTACCAGCTGCAGCTAGCTCAGCTCCGGCCCTCATCAGCCACACGTGACCTTCAAGACACCAAACTTCCAAAGGTCCGTGTTGAGGACTTCCCAGTGCTGGAGAAGGATGGAGACTTGGACTCTTTCTTGACTGCTTTTGAACGGACTTGCTTGCAGCACCATCTGGACAAGGACCAGTGGGCCAAATACCTGACCCCCCGTTTAAGGGGTAAGGCCCTGGATGTCCTTGGGGACTTGCCTGCTGAGGCAGATCAGGGCTACGACACCATCAAGCGGGCCCTGATCCAACAGTACAACCTCACTCCAGAGTCCTACCGCAAGAAGTTCCGGAGCCTACAGAAGGGACCAAAGGACTCCTGGGCTGACCACCGGCGGGCACTTGCCCGAGCTGCCGACCACTGGACCCAAGGCCTGCAGCTTTCCACCGGACCGGAGATCCTGGACTTGTTCATCACGGAGCAACTCTTGTGGAACTGCCCTGAGGATCTCCGCCAGTTCATCCGAGACCAGAAGCCAAAGGGGTCCACGGCTACAGCTGCCCTTGCCGATGACTACACCAACAACCGGGCCCCTGAGGCCAGGAGAGCGGCCACCAGCAGCACCTGGAGAGGGGGTAAGATGAATTCTGCGACTGCCCCACCTGCCCCTAGACTGCAGGGGGTGTCCCCCTCAACTCCCCTCTCCAGGCCCCGTGGCGGAACCAAGACGGTGCCACCAGTGCAACCTACCTGGACACTTCAAGGCCATGTGCCCTCAGCGTCCCAGGGCCCCGGCTCCGTCCCCGTCCCAAGGGCCGCCCAAGGTGTATTGTGTGGGTGGGGGTGGTGGTAGGTCCCTGGACAGCTTCCAACCTGTCACCGTCGGCCGGTCTGTGACCATAGGACTGCGAGACAGCGCCTCGGAGGTGACTCTGGTGCGGCCTGAGATGGTGTCCCCCCAAGACTTGATCCCTGGAAAAACCCTCGCTGTCTCCGGGATTGGAGGCATTGACCCGGCGCTGCCTGTTGCTGACATTTATGTGGACTGGGGCGCAGGGCGAGGGGTGAGGGAGGTGGGGGTAACTGATCGGATCCCCGCAAACGTGCTACTTGGGACAGATTTGGGGCAGATAACCTCCCAGTTTGGGCCCCAACCAAGGGCTGAACCTTCAGCCAGTACTGACATGCCTCCGGACAATGTTAATGTGTTATCTATGAATGATGTAAGGGAGGAGGGAGTGAACTCTGATATTTCTGCTTGCATAGACACCATAGACACACACGCAGCTGCAGCTGTGACAGGAGGGGAGGGGGTCAGAGAAAGGTGTGACAATGCCTCTACAAGTAACCAGCCTGTGAGCTGGGATCTGTTGCCCTCTGCAGGGATAAGCAGAGAGCGGGGTGCTGCAGGGGGAGGACCAGTGTGTGGGGTGGGGGCTACCACAGCAAATGTGGGGTCCCCAGAGATTTCACAGCGGGGTTCTGTTGCTGCAGGAGGGGAACAGGCAGGTGAGATTGGGGCCGGTCCAGGAGCGGAAGTGCTCCCAGGTAAGATCTCGGTGCATGGTTCCCCCACGACCGGGGTGTCAGGAAGCCAGGTAGGTCTGCCTGAACCGGCGACTTGGTCAGGAACGGAGGAGGAGCAGGCACGACCCACGGTCGCAGCGGCTGTGGCCGCTGTCACCCGCAGTGGGAGTGCTGGAAGCCAAGGGGCCTCCCGGAGGTCCGATAGCTCTTCCCCTTCTGACCAAGTGGCAGCCGAGTCAGGTGGAGGCCAGGACACAGGTCCCGGGGTACTGACCGAAGATGTGACAGTCTCGTCGATTCTGGCCACATCTAGTCAGGGGTTTCAGGCAGCGTTAGAAGCTGACGACAGCCTGAAAGCTCTTAAGGAGCAGGCGGCACAGCCTCCCTCGGACTCGGACCCGGAGCGAGTGGTCTGGGACCAAGGACGGCTGTACCGGGCCACGGTCCAGCAGGGTTCACCGGAGGCGTGGCCCAGGGACCGACAGTTGGTGGTACCCTATCCGTTCCGGATGGAGTTGTTGCGGATCGCACATGAGATTCCGATGGCCGGACACCTAGGGATCGCTAAGACCAAGGCCAGGTTAAACCAGCATTTCTACTGGCCAAAAATGGGGGCCGATGTGGCTGCCTACTGCCGTTCGTGTGAAACCTGTCAGAGAGTGGGGAAGGCGGGGCCACGCCCCAAAGCCCCACTGGTATCTCTGCCCATCATCGATGAGCCTTTCAGGAGGGTGGCTGTGGATCTGGTCGGCCCGCTGGCCATCCCCAGCAGCTCCGGGAAACGCTTCATACTGACGGTAGTGGACTATGCCACCCGGTACCCAGAAGCAGTGGCCTTGTCGTCCATTCGGGCTGACAAGGTGGCCACCGCATTGCTGGAGATTTTCTCCCGAGTGGGTTTTCCCCAGGAAATGCTCACTGACCGGGGGACCCAATTCATGTCCCAGCTGATGGAGGCCCTCTGTAAGCAAGTCCAGGTGCGACATCTGGTGGCCAGCCCGTACCATCCACAGACTAATGGCCTGTGCGAGCGGTTCAATGGCACCTTAAAGCAGATGCTTAAGATGTTGGTCGACTCCCATGGGCGTGACTGGGAGCGGTATCTCCCACACCTGTTATTTGCTTACCGGGAGGTTCCACAGGCCTCAACAGGATTCTCACCGTTTGAGCTCCTGTACGGGCGACGTGTGCGGGGCCCCCTGGCTCTGGTGAAAGAGGCTTGGGAAGGGGATTTGGCCACCCCTGGAGGGTCGGTTATCGAGTATGTCATGCGCTTCCGGGACAAAATGCAGGCCTTGACGCAACTGGTACACGACAATATGGCTCAAGCCCAGGCCGATCAGAAGCGTTGGTACGACCAGAACGCTTGTGAGAGGACCTACCAAGTGGGTCAAAAGGTGTGGGTACTGGTCCCCGTACCACAGGACAAGCTTCAGGCAGCCTGGGAAGGCCCATACCTCGTGTACCAGCAGCTCAACCCTGTAACGTACCTGGTCACCCTGGACCCTGCCCGTGGAAGGCGGAAGCCCTTCCATGTGAACATGATGAAGGCACATCATGAGCGGGAGGCATGTGCGCTCCCCGTGTGCAACCTGCCCGAGGAGGGAGAAGCGGAAACCCTCTTGGATATGCTAGCCCAGGTTAGGGCAGGCGGATCCATTGAGGATGTGGAGGTTGGCCACCAGCTCTTGGAAGACCAACGGTCCCAGCTGTGGGCCACCCTCCTCCCCTTCCGGGGGTTGTTTACCAACCAGCCCGGAAGGACTGACTTGGCTGTCCATCACGTGGACACTGGGGATCATCCCCCGATCCGGCGTTCAGCATATCGGGTCTCCCTGGAGGTGCAGCAACACATGCGCCAGGAGATTGACGAGATGCTGAAGCTGGGGGTGATCCAGGCATCCAACAGCGCTTGGGCCTCGCCTGTAGTCCTCGTCCCTAAGAAGGACCGAACCACTCGGTTCTGCGTGGACTACAGGGGGCTCAATGCGGTCACGGTCGCCGATGCGTACCCAATGCCACGCATCGATGACCTGCTCGATCAGTTGGCCGGGGCTCAGTACCTGACCATCATGGATCTGAGCCGGGGATATTGGCAGATCCCCCTGACTCGCAAGGCCAGGGAACGCTCTGCCTTTATTACCCCATTTGGACTGTACGAGTCCACGGTGATGCCATTCGGGATGAGGAATGCCCCTGCCACTTTCCAGCGGATGGTCAACACCCTGCTCAAGGGACTTGAAGGGTACGCGGCCGCGTACCTGGATGACATTGCCGTCTTCAGTCCCACCTGGGAGGACCACCTAGAGCATCTAGCACAGGTGCTCAGGCGGATCCACCGGGCAGGTTTGACCATCAAGCCGGGAAAGTGTCAGCTGGCCATGAGCGAGGTCCAGTACCTCGGTCACCGGGTAGGTGGGAGAACACTGAAGCCCGAGCCTGAGAAAGTGGAGGCCATCGCATCCTGGCCCACCCCCAGGACCAAGAAGCAGGTGATGTCCTTCTTGGGGACCGCTGGGTACTATAGGAGGTTTGTTCCATGCTATAGTAGCCTGGCAAAGCCCTTGACGGACCTCACCAAGAAGAAGCTGCCCTCTGCAGTCGATTGGACAATGGACTGCGAGACAGCCTTCCGGGCCCTAAAGGACGCCCTGTCCAGCCCGCCCGTGCTACAGGCAGCCGACTTCACGCGGCCGTTTGTAGTACAGACCGACGCCAGTGACTTCGGCCTCGGTGCGGTGCTCAGCCAGGTGGACTCTGCGAGCCAAGAGCACCCGGTCTTGTACCTGAGCAGGAAGCTGTTACCAAGGGAAGTTGCCTATTCCACGATGGAGAAGGAGTGCCTGGCCATAGTGTGGGCCCTGCAGCGTCTGCAACCCTATCTATACGGGCGCCACTTCATCGTGGAGACGGACCACAATCCCCTCAGCTGGTTGCACACCGTCTCTGGGACGAATGGGCGATTGTTGCGATGGAGCCTTGCGCTCCAGCAATACAACTTCACCATTCGCCACAAAAGGGGCCGTGACCACGGTAACGCAGACGGGCTGTCCCGACAAGGAGAGGTCGCGGACGGGCGCACGGGGGAACACCGGAGTGTGCTGCCCCCTAGCGCCCTCAAAAGGGGGGAGGTGTGAGGTAAATCCGGAGATATGACGATAAATCATGATATTCAAGTATGTCAGGAAGCCCTCTCCTGGTGTCACCCCCCCCCTTTCCTTCACACAACTGGTTTAGCAACAAATCCCATGGCCATGTCCTGTGATATGGAGATGAGGTGGTGTAGGGACAATGGACACAGGATGACTCCCTGCCGTCCCCCTGTAGTAGGAGCTGCTAGCTAGTTAGCAAGGCTATGGAAATAGGCAGACAGAACGACTCCAGTAAAAAATGGTTCATATCTCGCAAGCCATATTTCCGATAAATATGGCAACCATAAAAATGGTGTCTCCGCATATGGACGATGCCGGCACCCCCTTTTTATGGGAGCGGGACATTGGGAAATGCCCCAGGCGTGATATCAGCCAATGGGGAACTGGCAGACAGGTCATGAGTCCCCTCGTTCTGTAGCTAAATTCATAACTGTCACAATGAGAGCATTGGCGTCCGCCTACGACGCTCCCAGGCCAAGTTATGGCCATATTCCATGTTGTGGATTTTGTCCATAACTCCAGCCAGGGGTGGAGCAGTGCTTCCCTGTGAGGTCACTAAGGTAGGAGGGGACCTGGATTGCCCAGGTTGATAACCCTACTTCGGCCATTTTCCAGTGTTCTTCTGCTCGGGGGCCTGGTTGGGAAAGACCTGTGAGGGAGTTCCTGGAAACCTGGTCTACAGCGCCCCCCTGTGGCCAGACGCAACAAGGTAACTGCTGGAACTGTGTATGCCTGTTTGTAACCCATGCTTTGATTGTAACTGTACTCTGACATAACTGTATATTCTGTAGATTCCCTATTGTATATATTGTAGTTTCTAGTGTGCTTTAGGCTGATTAAATTATATAATTAATCTTGGGCTGTTCTGTTATCTCGATCTTGAATCCCACGTCTGTGTGTTCGGCTAAAAGTTACCGTAAATCGGTTGGTGGCAGCGAATTGTGCCAAGGATTATTGTGGGGAGGCCAGTGAGATTCGGGGAGATTTTATATATTCCGCCCGCGGAGGTCGGGGGAATATATACCTTACTCTCACCGGGGACCCTTCAATAATCGGCATAAGTAGTATAGCGGCCTCCTTGCTTATTGTCGGGCAATTCCATAATTGGCCTGACTATAAGAGGGGCGCTAGAGAGCGCGTCACGTGCTCTGTCTGTCGGTCGGGAGGTATAAAGGAGGGGTGACCCCCACTTGTTACCCCCCCGATTGTGACGTACTGGTAGCCAGCGCGGGGGATTTCTGAGTGACCCCCCCGGTGGTTTGTGACACCTTATATCACCATAAGAGCAGCCGATAAGGGTGGCTCAGTGGTCATTCTCGACAGTTCGCTGTATGAGAGAGAAATTATGCACATGTGGGAGGATCCTACCACTTATAAACGGCTCACATCTGATCCTACAGAAGCCTTTTCCAGGAAATTAAATACCATTCTTGACCAAGGATTGTCTTTGGGTATTTTTGATAAATCAACCCATGATTTCCTGATTAATGATGTTCCTGTGTGTCCGATCTTTCAAGGACTTCCCAAAACCCACAAGGGTCTCTTTCCACCACCACTACGACCTATTGTAGCCAGCACCAATTCTCTCACAAGTCGGACCTCAGATTGGCTAGATAACATCTTACAGCCTCTTGTAAAAGATTCAGCTGGCTACATCAGGGATTCTAAACATTTGTTACAAATTCTTCCTGCCCTTACCTGGACTGACAACCTTTTCTGGGTCACAAGTGATGTTGCATCATTATATTCATGCATTCCACATAAATCCGCTCTTAATTCCTTATCTCACTATTTAAATCGATTGACCAATATGAGTGACATACATAAAGATTATACCATTTTGATCTGTGAGTTTCTTTTGAAACATAATTTTTTCAGCTTTAACCAACAGTTCTTTTTACAAGTTAATGGATGCCCTATGGGTGCTAGTTTTTCCTGCGTTCTAGCTAATTTATACATGGTTTCCTGGGAAGCCATATACATACATACACCTGACAATCCCTTTTTGGATCAAATTTTTTGGTAGGCGAGATACATAGACGATCTCATAATGATCTGGAAACGCAAGAAAAACGCACCCATCACAAACCTATCAGATAATTTTCTTTCTTATTTGAATTCAAACCACATGAATTTGAGCTTTACTGTAATGTTTTCTGGAAATTCTACCCCCTTTTTGGATGTATATCTTACCGGTGACCCCGAAACAGGTTCCATTAATACTTCTTTATATAGAAAACCGCTTAGTGGGAACACTATCTTGCATGCAAATAGCAATCATGCTAGACATACCATAAATAATCTACCCCTTGGCGAATTCCTCAGAGCACCCCGGCTTTGCTCTACAGATACTGCCTACTCCCTGGAATTGGAAACTATGAAGAAGCGTCTACAATACAGAGGTTATAAGAATAAGATCCTCTCTCGTGCTGAAAAAACCGCTGGAGAAAGAACCCGCAATGATCTACTCTCTGACAAAGTCAAATCTGATGAAAAAAACTGCCGCATTGTCTTCTCTACTCCTTACAGTGTTGATTTTTCTGAAATAAAAAAAGTTTTTTTACGCTATATTCCCCTTCTCCAACAGGATCCGGAGTTAGCTCAAATATTATCCAATGGTGTCAATGTCGTGGCCAGGAAGGCCAAAACCATAGGCAATATGATATCTCCTAGTCTTTTCATTTCTCAAAATAAAACAGAGACCTGGCTTAGTACAAAAGGCTCCCACAAGTGCGCTTTGCCACGATGCGGACTTTGTAAATTTATGAGAAAAACGCTGTCTTTTCCAGTGGGTGACATTTCCTATAACATTTCCACTTTCATAAATTGCTCTACTACATATGTTATATATAAGGCCTCTTGTACCATATGCTGGAAGGACTACATAGGCTGCACTTCCAGGCCTCTCAGAAAAAGGATATCCGAGCATACCCACATCCCACTCCCAACTCTTTCTTCGAATCCGCCGAAATATAAAAGATCTATTTCAGGTCTCACCAGACATTTTCTTGACCTTCACAACGGTGATTTTTCCACTATGAACATTGTAGGCATCGAGCAAGTCAAAAAACCTCTAAGAGGAGGCGATTGGTTTCGTGAACTTCTCTACACCGAGGCCAAATGGATATTACGGCTCGATACCCGGCATCCAAAGGGACTTAATTATCGTTCCGATCTACGCTTTGTCATATGATTATTATATATATATATGAAATATAATCATAGGTTTTTTTTTTTTTTTTTCTACCTCACCTCCAATATCAATGGCCATATGAACATTTTGTGTGATAGATATATACTGAGGAAACAATCAGAAGATATGAATATTAACACAAAAGGATAATGTGAATTTATTGGAGAATTACTCATATCTCAGAGTAGGATAGAAATCTCATTAATAATTCTCATAACCGAATTCCTGGATATCCTATGTTTTATAAGTTTCTTCCATCGTACACATGTGTACACACTGCACACATGTGTACACAGAGCTCATATAGCTACACATACAAAATATAGAAATAAAAATAAAAACTAAATAAAAGTATTTTATATATATTTTTTTTTTTTATAATTCTGAGTTCCTGGATATTCTATGTTTTATATGTTTCTTCCATCGTACACATGTGTACACACTGCACACATGTGTACATAGAGCTCATATAGCTACACATACAAAATATAAAAATAAAAACTAAAATAAAAATATTATATTTTTTTTTTTTTTTTTTTTTCATATGTCTATAATATATAAAATCCTATACTGGAGACGATATAATATCTAGTCCACATACATGTATTTCTATTTCTATCTATCTTTTTCTTTGCCCTGCACCCACAGAGCACATGCATTTATATGCATGTGTACACATACCATCTATATAAGAAAAATCCACTTATTATAATATCTGCATGAACATCTTTTCATAGACCAATGAAATAATCTTTTTGTTTCCTTAGTGAAATAATTGCTATACGAAATATATGGGTGGGTGGAATGGTGCACATATACACATGTATGCTTGCATTGACCTTATTTTAAGGTCTTTTTGTAATCTAAGAATTGTTTTTTATTGAATTCCCCAGTAGATATACATACGCATATGGGGTTAAGAGAATCCAATGATATACCAACCCTCTTACTAATTTGCATGTTTTCGGGTGGACTCCCTTCCTGTTTTCCATCTTGCTCTTGTATTTCATTGCTTCTTAAGGTGCTATATATATCTCTTGCCTCCCATCCTACATGGCTTATGATTAAGGACTGTTTTTAAATTCCCCTTTTGTGTCCGAAACGCGTCAAGCCGCACGGCAAGTCGCATGGCGATTTTGGATGATTTGTGACCCTTTTCTTTATTTTTAAACTTTTCAAATAAAGCATGAAGATTTTTATTCATCCATATTGGTGCTGAGTCCCACTCATTTTCTATTACCGTTTACTCTGAAGCTGGACCTGCCTGTCCGCAGGACTACGTGCATCAACCGCAGACTGGAGGACCTTACATGGGTGAGCTGAATACTTTTTTTCTTTACTTTCCCTGTTAGTGCCCATATATGCCAGCATGGAGTCCAGGCTGGGAGCCCATATATACCAGCTGGAGGCCCATATATACCAGCACAAGGACTAGGCTGGAGGCCCATATACATCAGGCTGGAAGCCCTTGTACACACAGATGGGACCCAGGCTGGGGGCTCATACAGTCAGGGCCAGAAATATTTGGACAGTGACACAAGTTTTGTTATTTTAGCTGTTTACAAAAACATGTTCAGAAATACAATTATATATATATTATGGGCTGAAAGTGCACACTCCCAGCTGCAATATGAGAGTTTTCACATCCAAATCGGAGAAAGGGTTTAGGAATCATAGCTCTGTAATGCATAGCCTCCTCTTTTTCAAGGGACCAAAAGTAATTGGACAAGGGACTCTAAGGGCTGCAATTAACTCTGAAGGCGTCTCCCTCGTTAACCTGTAATCAATGAAGTAGTTAAAGGGTCTGGGGTTGATTACAGGTGTGTGGTTTTGCATTTGGAAGCTGTTGCTGTGACCAGACAACATGCGGTCTAAGGAACTCTCAATTGAGGTGAAGCAGAACATCCTGAGGCTGAAAAAAAAGAAAAAATCCATCAGAGAGATAGCAGACATGCTTGGAGTAGCAAAATCAACTGTCGGGTACATTCTGAGAAAAAAGGAATTGACTGGTGAGCTTGGGAACTCAAAAAGGCCTGGGCGTCCACGGATGACAACAGTGGTGGATGATCGCCGCATACTTTCTTTGGTGAAGAAGAACCCGTTCACAACATCAACTGAAATCCTGAACACTCTCAGTGAAGTAGGTGTATCTGTCTCTAAGTCAACAGTAAAGAGAAGACTCCATGAAAGTAAATACAAAGGTTTCACATCTAGATGCAAACCATTCATCAATTCCAAAAATAGACAGGCCAGAGTTAAATTTGCTGAAAAACACCTCATGAAGCCAGCACAGTTCTGGAAAAGTATTCTATGGACAGATGAGACAAAGATCAACCTGTACCAGAATGATGGGAGGAAAAAAGTTTGGAGAAGAAAGGGAACGGCACATGATCCAAGGCACACCACATCCTCTGTAAAACATGGTGGAGGCAACGTGATGGCATGGGCATGCATTGCTTTCAATGGCACTGGGTCACTTGTGTTTATTGATGACATAACAGCAGACAAGAGTAGCCGGATGAATTCTGAAGTGTACCGGGATATAATTCAGCCCAGATTCAGCCAAATGCCGCAAAGTTGATCGGACGGCGCTTCATAGTACAGATGGACAATGACCCCAAGCATACAGCCAAAGCTACCCAGGAGTTCATGAGTGCAAAAAAGTGGAACATTCTGCAATGGCCAAGTCAATCACCAGATCTTAACCCAATTGAGCATGCATTTCAGTTGCTCAAATCCAGACTTAAGACGGAAAGACCCACAAACAAGCAAGACCTGAAGGCTGCGGCTGTAAAGGCCTGGCAAAGAATTAAGATAAGAAGGAGGAAACCCAGCGTTTGGTGATGTCCATGGGTTCCAGACTTAAGGCAGTGATTGCCTCCAAAGGATTCGCAACAAAATATTGAAAATAAAAATATTTTGTTTGGGTTTGGTTTATTTGTCCAATTACTTTTGACCTCCTAAAATGTGGAGTGTTTGTAAAGAAATGTGTACAATTCCTACAATTTCTATCAGATATTTTTGTTCAAACCTTCAAATTAAACGTTACAATCTGCACTTGAATTCTGTTGTAGAGATTTCATTTCAAATCCAATGTGGTGGCATGCAGAACCCAACTCGCGAAAATTGTGTCACTGTCCAAATATTTCTGGACCTAACTGTATATATTAGCATGGGGCCTAGTGTAGGGGCCCATATATACTAGCATGGGGCCCAGGCTGGGGTCCATATACATCAGAATTGGGCCAATTTTGGGGACCCATATACACCAGGCTTGGAGTCCTTATACACCAGACTGGGGGTCAATATACAACAGTCTGGTGGCCCATATACACCAGGATAGGGACATACTATATATACCAGGATGGGGAAAATTACTACATAATGAAGGTGGAGCAACACATGTCTTTACAGGATTTAGAAAGCTGCAAGGACCCGTACATGTGACATAAATATGTCAATGTTGCATCAGGGTCCATCGGACTCTAGTTATGCCACTGGTGTGGGGGGCACTTATACAATGTGAGAAATCTTTATACACTGTGGTAGCTAACGTAGGGGTGATTATACAGTGTGGGAGCTCATGTAAGTATCATTATACAGTGTGAGAGCTAATGTAGGGGTCATTATACAGTGTGGGTGGTAATAGTGGGCCTTTGTACAGTGTGAGAGCTAATGTAGGGGTCATTATACAGGGTGGAAACTTATGGGGGCATTTATACAGTGTCAGAGCTAATGTGGGGGCTGTCATATACTGTGGGGACTACTTTGGGGGCCCTCATACAGTGTGGGGGGCTACTATTGAAGCTATTATATAATGTGGAGACTGCTGTGGGGACACTTAATCAGTGTGTTGGCTACTGTGGTGGCGATTATACAGTGTGTGGACCATTGTTTTGGGGAACCTGTGGTCCCATCATAATATTTATAGGGGAGATGTAGAGGCATCATACTATGCGTAGGGGAGGTGTAGGGGTATCGTACTGTAAATCAGGGAGGTGTAGAGGTATCATACAGTGTATAGGGAAAGTGTAGAGGTAACATACAGGGCGGCACGGTGGCTCAGTGGTTAGCACTGCAGTCTTGCAGCGCTGGGGTCCTGGGTTCAAATCCCACCAAGGACACCATCTGCAAGGAGTTTGTATGTTCTCCCCGTGTTTGCGTGGGTTTCCTCCGGGTTCTCCGGTTTCCTACCACACTCCAAAAACATGCTCATAGGGAACCTAGATTGTAAGCCCCAATGGGGACAGTGTTGCCATTGTATGTAAAGCGCTGTGGAATTAACAGTGCTATATAAATGAATAAATATTATTATTATACTGTGTATAGGGGAGGTGTAGAGGTATCATACTGTGTATAGGGGAGCAATGGGAACATCATACTGTGTATAGATGAGATATAGGGGCTTCATACTGTGTATAGACGAGCTGTACATGGGGGGACATTTTTAATTGTTAAGTGAACAGTTAAGAACCATTATTGTTATAGGGGCACTCGGGGTATTGTGACCATCACAGGCACACTGGGGGCCTTATTACTTTCTAGGAGAAAAATATGGGCACTTTTCTGGGTCACTTACACAGGGCATTAATATTTTCTAGGGGCAATTCTACCATGTAGAGGGCACAAAGGAGGCATTTTACCATATAAAGGGCACGATGGTGGCATTAATATGTGGGGGGCACAGTGGTGGCATTATTATGTGGGGGCATTAGTATGTGGTGGTCACAGTGTTGGCATTATTATGTAGGGGGCACAGTGGTGGCATTATGTGGGAGCACAGTGGGGGCATTGTTTTGTGGGGCATAGTGGGAGCAGTATTATGTGGTGGCACAGTGGGGGCATTATGTGGGGGCACAGTGGGGGCATTAGTATCATGTGGAGGCATCTCCCCCATTACTAGTATATAGTTAGATAAAATTTTATCTAGTATTATTTACCTTTCCTCCATAATAATTTTCTTTTTTGTTGAAGATATTAGACTTTTCCAAAATACAATTATATCAATTATATAAAGATATTGGATGGCAAGATACAATTATTACAAGTAAAATAACCTACATTTATTTAGTCATAAAGGACAATTTCTCTATGGCTAATTTCCATGTATTTCTATTGGAATATTGGATAATGCATAAATAAGGCATTAAGGAATAGTAGGCTAAAATAAAGTATTTTAATTTCAGTTGCCTTAAAAATTATCAATAACAAGAACCAGTGTCAGTAAAATGTATTAACCATATATTAAGACAGCGAATAAATGCTAAAATAAACGTTCATAATAGACAACATAAATTATCTAGACTCACTAATGTTGGCTTATAAACTTAATGAAGTATTACGCAAGGCAATAGAAATCGTTATGAATGAACAATAAAATAAAACAGACCTTTCTCAATAAAAAATATCATCTCTAATTAAATTGAAAATTAGGACATGTTGACAATGCAATTTCACAAAGGAAGATTGTTCCATTTCTTTTTAAACTATTGAAGTCAAAGTAATCAAGTAGTTGATGCCTTAATTGTATTACTTGTTGACATAAGAAGGGTGAGGATTTTAATTAGATAAAAATCTTGTCCTTATAGAGACCTTAGAGTCATTGATACTATTTTGATCGTCATTTATACTATTTTGAACCTTTATTGTTATGTAAAGTTTATTGTCTTATCGGTAAACTGTCAATATGAGGTTCAGTCAGTTATGTATATTGAGAAATTGTACAATATAGTTTGTCAACTAATCTGTTAAAGTTTTTTTTCTAAAAATAATGCAAGCATTGTATTTACCTTATCGTAATGCAAAAATAAGTCTATTTTACAAGATTGTAATTTAGAAGTTGCTCCTTGTTGAAGAATAGTCACTGCTAAGCTCTATCTGATTTTGTCTGCCAAGTTGACTCATAAGAAAATGAAAATTGCACAAAAGGTGTTAAAACTTGTTGAAAAGTTTGCAGCTTTAAATGCTAGTTATCACATGAAGTCTGGGTGAGGGTGATCTGTCAGCAGAACCTACTGAATATGTAAGGGCAGCATATTACAGATACAGTCATGCTGGAAAATGTTGCCACCCTTGAGATTGTTCCAGAAACTGAAGCCTTTCTCCAAGAAAATCATTGCATTTACATGTTCTGTTATACAATACAAAAAAAGGAAAATTGGCTAATAAGACCAGTGTTTAATATATACTTATAAGATAGATCATTGGTACTAATATGGATCCATTTAAAAACTCAGAATGTATAAGCCAAAGATCGTCCATTTGTCAGCTAGTGATGAGTGGATCTGGAGACATTTCCTTTGAGTAAAATTTTATGAAATTCATAGTTCCATTCAAATTAATATACTTTGAGATTCAATTTGCAAATGTGGCGCCCCTGGACTAGTCCAGGGTGTCATAGGGAACTGCACTACTCTCTATCCTTGGTGCAGGGCCCACCCTCCTTGGTTCCGGGGTCTGCAACAGTGATTCTGTACCAACAGCAAAAATCCTAGACACCGAAACACTATACTTCTCAGGCACACCGGGGGCGTGGTTCAAGCTGGGAAAGGAACCGCCCACCTATGAGTCAGACAGGCTGGTGGGAGGAGTTAGTTAGTCAGTTGGTAGTAATGGTCAAAGTGAGAGGACCTAGGGAGGAGGAGCTCCCTGAGGAGAGTCTGGCTGGGTTGCAGACGTTGACCTAAGCCTGAGGAGATGGAGACCCAGTAGCAGGGAACTGGAGGACAGGGCTGGACGGGTGAAGAGGACCGTCAGCCATCGGATCCACAGTAACCGGTCTGGGGGCCGATCACACAGCGAGGGACAGGCCCCTAAGTCGGGAAATAGCTTCATGCAACCCGGAAATTAGCCTTCAGTGGGTAGTAGCTTCACGTGCTATCTGCAATGGCACAGATTAGCGACATCAGCACAACGGAAGGATAGGACTTCCCACACAGAGCAGTCCAGAGAAATCCCACATGCCAGCTGCTAAGAGCAGGTCCCCAGTAAAAAGAGGGACTGGAACCGTAGGTTTCAAGCTGATGGGGCCAGGGACACAAGAGACAGTAAATAGTGCATGGAGGAAGGCTCCAGTCCACCACAGAATCACTGAAAGGAACCACCAGACGTGCTGTCACCGAGGGCAGTGGTACCCAGAGACCTGGTTTACCTCAGAGTCTGTGTCCACTGAATGCGTCATCACACCTGAGTGAGTACCCTGGCTCCCCAGCACCCTGCTGGCCCAATATCCACATAGACCTTCCTTTACACCTTCCCCCTATCCAACACTAAGAGGACTCATAGACTGTTTCTACTTTTTCTCTACCCTGAGTCCCGGGGCCTCTCTACCTGTGGAGGGAACCTCCATCACGGCTGCTCCACACCATCTGCCCCGGCACTCCCATATGGCAGCGGCGGTACTCCTCATTACCGCACACCGCAGGTGGCGTCACAAACATTCTCCCCTGTAAATAATCCCCCTTTTCATCGAAGTGTCTGCCAAGCAGTCTGACTGCTGCTAGGGCAGCACACAAAAATTACAAAAAAATATAAAATATATGTTTTGAATTGTTTCCCACCCTGCTGAAGCATCAGAGAGAAGGCTAAATGAAGTTTTCCATGGCTTTGTGGACTTCCTCATAAAGCTCTGCAGCTACTATGCCCCAAGGTCTATTTTAAAAGTGGATTATCATACCTTTTTTTTGGTGATGGCCATCACCTAGGTTATCAGATATCAGTGGGTTCAATGGAGCACAGTCAGTTGAAAATCTGACAATTTGTATTGCAGTGTTCGTTTCCTTCTCCAAATACACTGGGTAAGTGAAGTCTACAGAACTTATTAAAAGGAAAATGCAAAAGAAAAGTATATGGAAACAACCCTATCTACTCCTTTAGCCAAACAGCAATGAACACCAAACAAGAAATGGACATTATACCTGAACTGATCCAAATTATTGTTATCCAAAAACTTTCTCTGCAGTCGAGAAGGATAAGCGATGTAAAGAGAAGTTATTCTGCTATTGTCAAGGCTCTGGACATTTTGCTATTAACTGTCCTAATAAAAGAACTGTAGGTCTGCAAGCAATCTAGAGATTTCTACAAAGTCCGATTCTGTTGTGCAGACCATCTTATCTTTAATGCAATATAAAGCCAAAATGCATTCACCATCTTTTCATTTTGCAATTCCTATACAAGTCATAATTGGCAACCGTAAAACCCAATGCTCTGCCATGTTAGATTCTGGAGCAGGTGGGGATTTCATGGACTTACAATTCATATTTGATAATTAGGTTGTGAGTATGACTAAACCCATGTTAATTAATATGGATACTGTTGATCAGACACCTTTATCTTCTGGACCTGTTACTCATGAGACAATTGAACTTGAAATCATTGAACCTCATCACCATGAAACTATTAGTTTTCATCTTATTTATTCTTACAAATTTTCCAGGTATTCTAGGAATTTCCTGACTTTTAATATACAACCCTTCTATCAACTGGGAATCAAGGATTATTATGTTTCCCTCTGAGTACCAGAATGAAAATTTCCATACAAATCCAATTCTCTGAGATCTCTAGCTAGAGTTATGATGCCACCTCAGTACCAGAAGTTGCAGCTCAGTGACTTCTCCTGTAAAATAAAAAAAGCTGATCAACTACCTCCTCATCATGCTTATGACTGTCCCATTGAATTACTTTGTGAAGCAACCAATCAATTTGGGTTAATTTACAATCTTTCTGAACCAGAATTTAAATTACTTAGAGAGTACATGGATGGAAGTTTAGAGAAAGACTTCATTTGACCTTCATCCCCTTTGTTATTTGTGGAAAAGGAACACTCAACTCTGTGACCATGTATTGATTACAGAATAATTCAGAATGATTACCATTACAATTATTACCCACTCCCTTTAATTCCTGAGGTGCTGGAGAGACTCGTCTGCCAAGATTTTTTACCAAATGTGACCTAAAGGGGATTATAGTCCTAAATAGATTTGCCCAGGTGATGAGTGGAAATCCACCTTTAGCAATAGCTATGGACCTTTTGTATATTTGGTTATGTATATTGGCTTCTGTAATGCCCTAGACACTTTTCAGCATTTCATAAAAAATGTGTTTCGAGATTTCTAGGACCAATCTGTTCTTGTTTATCTCAAAGACATTCTTATATTTTGTTACACCTTACAGGCATATCCACAAAAAAATGTGACCTTGAACAAACTAGGATTCAATTTCTTAGATAAATCATCTCCCCAAAAGGACTGAGTGTGGCTCCTAGTCAAATCAGAGCTGTGGTTGACTGGCCTACTCCCAGAAATTTAGAAGACCTTCTGCGCTTTATTGCTTTGCAAATTTCTACAGAAGATTCATAAAAGTCTTCTTGAAAATCATCTTATCAATCACTACACTCACAACGAAAACCAAAGCATTTTTTTGGTCTCCAGAAGCACAGGTGGCTTTTGACAAACTAAAAAGACTTTTCACTTCTCCACCATTGCTTGTCTATCCAAATCCTGATGGGCCTTGTTTATTGTATAATTTCTGATTGAACTATTTCAAGAAACAGACTGATACTCAGTCCTGAATTTTTGCTTAACCTCAGAAGTGGTTTAACACTGACTATACTATGTTATGTCCCAAAACTTTTTTATGAAAATTAATTTTAAAGAATTTTTAACAACTTTCAAGGATGGATACCAGAGAGCAAAGCATTGTTATGCGCTTGTGCCGGCGCTCTTTAGCATTTCCCTGGACATGTTCACTACAGTACTTTTCTGTGCCCTGAGCAGAGCAGAGAAAAGTGTGCCTGCACAGGAGTGCAATGAAGGACACTGCATAAATGACTAGAGATGAGCGAACCGGCCGTGGTTCGGCTCGAGTTCGGTTCGCCGAACGGAGGTCTCGTTCGAGTTCGGTTCGGCGAACCGGTTCGGCGAACCACTCGAACCCCATAGAAAACAATGGCAGGCAATCACAAACACATAAAAACACCTAGAAAAAACCCTCAAAGGTGTCTAAAAGGTGACAAACAACTCACAACACAACACAAACACATGGGAAAGTGACAAGGACATATACTCATGCGAAAACAAAAGAGCTGGACAAGGAAAAAGAGGAGGAGACACAGATATATAAGTATATTTAAGGAAACATCGATGCCATTACTGTGCAACTTGAGCCCTGCTCATTTTAGTCTTCCAATCTGGATAAATTGCCTGAGCTCGCCACGTATGCTTTGGGGATCTTGTCGTGTCCTGCAGCCAGCATTCTCTCGGAACCTGTCTTCAGTGCTGCTGGGGGTCTGCTAGTAGATAAGCACACGTGTCTGTCCACTGACAATGTGGACATGGCTCTCAGAGGACTTTTCTTCCCCTGGGTCATCCAGGGGAGGCAAAAGGCACGCGTATTTTTGAGAGTGCTTCATGCAAAGCATCTTTTTCCTTTTGAAAGGGGGGATCAACTGATGCCAGTCAAGTGGGGTGTGTGTGGCCCAATTAGTGGAAACGAGGGAGACTGTTTTTGGAGTCCCCTCGCTGTGTTTCTAAAAGAACCAAAATGAACAAGTCATGGCTCTCAGAGGACTTTTCTTCCTCTGGGTCAGCCAGGGGAGGCGAAAGGCACGCGTATTTTTGAGAGTGCTTCATGCAAAGCAACTTTTTCATTTTGAAACGGGGCATCAACTGATGCCAGTCAAGTGGGGTCTGTGTGGCCTAATTAGTGGCAACGAGGCAGACTGTGGTTGGAGTCCCCTCGCTGTGTTTCTAAAAGCACTAAGATGAACAAGTCATGGCTCTCAGAGGACTTTTCTCCCCCTGGGTCAGCCAGGAGAGGCGAAAGGCACGCGTATTTTTGAGAGTGCTTCATGCAAAGCATCTTTTTCATTTTGAAAAGGGGCATCAACTGATGCCAGTCAAGTGGGGTGTGTGTGGCCCAATTAGTGGAAACGAGGGAGACTGTGTTTGGAGTCCCCTCATTGTGTTTATAAAAGAACCAAAATGAACAAGTCATGGCTCTCAGAGTACTTTTCTTCCCCTGGGTCATCCAGGGGAGGCAAAAGGCATGCGTATTTTTGAGAGTGCCTCATGCAAAGCATCTTTTTCATTTTGAAAAGGGGCATCAACTGATGCCAGTCAAGTTGGGTGTGTGTGGCCCAATTAGTGGCAACGAGGGAGACTGTGGTTGGAGTCCCCTCACTGTGTTTCTAAAAGAACCAAGATGAACAAGTCATGGCTCTCAGAGGACTTTTCTTCCCCTGATTTTCGAAGTGCATGACATGCCTAAGAGGTTTAGTTTCAGCATCTCAAACTTGTTGGCTACAGAAAGGCTGCCTTTACACCCTTTTGTCACCGAGGATTTTCGAGACCTTATGTCCATTGCAGTGCCCCAAGAGCCGATGGCCATTTGCCACTCCTTCTCCAAGAAAGGAGTGCCCGCGCTAACACAGCAGGTCGCACACAACATCACCGCTTCCTTGAGAAACTCTGTGTGTGACAGGGTGCATTTCACCACAGATACTTGGAACAGTAAGCATGGACAGGGGCGTTACATGTCGCTGACTGGGCACTGGGTAACTAAGGTGATATATGGAGAAGTGTCTGCTGTACAAGTCTTTCCGTCCCCACGAGTTGTGTGTTTCAATCCTTCCACTGTATGTACAAGTTCCTCCACTGCTTCTGCCTCATCAACCTCGTGTTGTTCCTGCACCTCAGCCCAAACCCTGTGTTGTCAGGCCACCCTTCCTTGTAACTGCGCCAAAGGAATCCCACACACCTCCTTACTATGCTGGCTGCAGAGCTCAAGGCCATCAGGCGGTCAAATGTTTACTTTGAAATGTAGGGGAAATGTGAGACACCGCTGAGGAGTTGTGGACGGTTAGCTCTGTAGAGTGAGACCGAGTTTCATCAATGGTTGTCTCCACTCAACCAGCAGCCAGGGACTGCCGGGTGCGGCAATGATGCTAAACAGTCTGCGGCCCTTCTTCAGGGCAATGTGACACACGTGCCTTGTATGGCTCACGTGTTGAATCTGAATCTCCAAAAATTTTTAAAACACTATCCCGGCCTACATGTCCTTCTGTCAAGGGCACGGTGTAACACCTGCCTGGATCGACACACTCAGATCGGCTGTAAAGAATAGGCTAGAAGGAACCCACTCACCAAGCTGGACCCCCAGAACCCTGAAACCCTTTAATCCCTATACAGTGATGTTGAATGACACAGGGCCCAAGTTGACAAATACCTGTGGAAGGCTGCAGTTCCAGAGAATAGTAGTCATGCAGGGTCAAAACATTAATTGAGGATGAGGAACAGAATGGGAGGGACAGGAATTAATCAGAAAACAAGCAGACGTGAAATGCAAATCGGCCAACGAGGTACCTAAACAGCAAGCAGGAAAAGTAGTCAGGTAACAAGCACACAAACTCATAAAACTAAACTGGGGGTAACAGTAACCAAAGGTTCATAGCTATGTCTGGCAGTGGTCTTCAGACAGGAGGGGCCTAAAAAAGGGTGTTATGTCTTCCCATTGGTTGTAGCTGAATGATGGTACTTCATCTGTGAGATACCCACCACCTGCATTCAGCCATTGGTTTTGCATATGTCAAGGTAACGCATCCCAGTGGGTGAGCATAACCTGCGTTCACCTGTGCCTCTGGAGTCGACTCCTCTCCCATCGTCAGCACTATGCACGAAAGGAACACGTTGTCACCTTGCGACAGGAGTACAAATTGACGTAGCGGACTACGGTGGTGACTTAACAGCCGTGTGCGGCAATGATGCAAACATGGCAGCGTGCCTTCATCAGGCCAAGGTGACACACGTGACTTGTATGGCTCACGTGTTTAATCTGATTCTCCAGCAATTTTTAAAACAACATCCCGGCCTACATGGCCTTGTACAGCGGGCACGCTCACTATGTGCTCACTTCCATCATTCGCACCCAGTAGCTCAACAACTTTCATCGCTCCTGAAGTCTTAAGGTCTGGCAGTTAAACGCGAGAAATGCGATGTTCCGACATGCAGGAATTTTAATCTGCACATGTTGCAGCGTCTGTGGCAGCACCGCAGAGCCCAGCTGAAATACGTTATGACGTATACCCTGGGCTAATTTGATCCAGAGGTGGTGCAGATCATGCTGCTGGAGTGGTGTCAGATCAAGGACATATGCACCATTCTACACAGTTTACAAATGTGGACGCAGATGTTTAACACTGGCGATGACATTCTCAGCGTGACAATTTTGGTAATCTACATGATGGAGCACACTAAGTATTATTCGGAGTCAGGTGTTGGTCCAAGAGGAAGGGAGGAAGTACTGGAGGAGTCATATGCGGAAGGGATAACAAGATCTACAAGGTCCAGACGGTCAGCGGCACCTTGGCGGCAGTCATGGTACGGTGGGGGAGAGGGATTATCAAGGGAGCATAGTATCAGCAAAACAGTTGAGGAAGGTGCAGGAGCCCAGGAAGAAATGGAGGACGAACTGGCGATGGGCATGGAAGACTCAGCAGATTAGTGAGAGCTTGCTCACATTTTGGATGTGCGAAGTTGTGGGGAGAGGACAGAGGAAGGAGGCACGATTCTCACCTCTCCGCCACCATCACACCAAGGACTTGGTCCTCCTGGATTCTCAAGACACATGAGCACCTTCTTGCTGCACTACCTACAACATTACCCTCGGTTTGTATGAATTCCAAGTCATGCTGACTACTGGGTTGCCACACTGTTAGATCCCCGGTACAACACAACATTTTGTGAAATATCTCCTGCCATAGAAAGGGACGCACATATGCAGGAGTATCAGCAGAAGGTGGTACGCAATCTTACATCTGCTTTTCCACTAAACACCAGTGGTGCACAGAGTGAATCTCAACGCTTTTTCATCGATAGGAGGAAATGGTCTTACTTGTCCACATCTGAAGGACCGAGCGCTGGCTGCTGTGCTGAGACGGCGTTGAGTACGGTGTCTCTGCAGAGTTGCATTTTTGGTCATATACAAACTGAATTGAAAAAGGTCAGATGCTGGTGGAAAGGGGAACAGGTGTGTTGGAAAGGGTAAAAAAGTTTGTGTCCATGGGTTTGGTGGTTAAGCAAGATTAACATTTGCTGAAGAAACAACATCTGGTATGGTGGGACTGGCAGATTTGATTAAGCTGGTATATACTATGTTACCGCTATATAAAAAATTTTAAGAAGAAAAGAAAGAGAAAGGTAGATATTCCAATCACCATTCGTTGTCCACCGAGCTCACAGATGGAAAAGGAGAGGTTGGCAACTGGAAGGTTAGGTGGAGGATACAGAGCAGGTTGAATCTTAAACAAATAGTAGCCTGAACCGAGTTAGACACCACTCGGATCTGGAGACTGGGAGCCCTGTTAGCTTGACAGGGTCCACACGACCACCCAGCCCCGGAACTCCCTATTAACAACACAGGGGCCATTGGTTATGCTGTCCGTGTGCGTAGGGGACACACCTGTGGACAGCAGGCGCATCAGCAGCAGCAGGCCTGTTTATGCCACTGGGCTGCTATAGCAGGACTGGTAGGACAGGAGCTGTTCTTAAATGTTCTGCGTTACCAACTGTGGTGGCGGCCTACATCGATGACCTATCCCTGCCTACCTCTGGCCTAAAGCCGCAATGGGTTCAACACATGGAGGTGTGCTCTTTCGGAGCATAATAGAAGACTGGGCACCTTCTTCTTGGCTCCAGCCCCTTTTATAACCTGGGTCCGCCTGAAACCAGGGTGGACCACAATGCACCTCCTGGAGACAAAAGCAGAGTGACACGTCATGAGTGGCATAACTAGCGTCCTATTTTGAACCACCACTTGAATGATGACCTCATGGCTGCCACAACCAAAACACCTCAACAGTCATCGTCTGACCAACAACAATGAGGTGACAAGTCATAGGGGCAGCCCTCTGCAAACCTGTTGGGAGTGGCCTGGCCAAATTGTCAGGACACCTGATGCCCTGTGGTCTATATGGGCCCCCACATCAGGGGCAGGGCCAAAGAGTTCATTACCCGACCTAGCCTCTGATGCAGTAAGTGCCTGAGCATGCTCAGTAGCATGAAATACAGTTTCTGAAAAAAAGACTATCCGCTTCAGCATGCTGTCTAATCACAACACAGGACTTAGACCCGGCACGGAGTGCAAGTACCTGTGCAAAGAGGCTTTTCTCAGTCAGTGTGAAGCCCCACAGGTGTTGTGTTGGTGCATTACCTTCAGGGACTCCACGTGGAGGAAGAGTCTGGTCACACTTAGGTTGCTTCTTTATATGTATTTTCGTGACGCCACTCTCGGTATTGCGGTCAGTGGGGACCGCCACTGCAGTGTAAGGGGACACCTGGGGCTGATGTTGGCTGCAGTTAGTTTTAGTGGCCTCCCGAGAGTGAGTCAAGCCCCAGGGCCCTGTGTAAGTGTGTTGAGCCGCAGGTCGCAGAATGATTTAGGCACAGTCCAAACGAGCATGTGCTGTAGCCCAAAATGAAGACTTTGCCTCAGGAATGACACAGTCAGGCAGAGCATACTCAGTTGGCGAAACACTGGAGTTAGGCTGTGGCTGGGGTAAATCGGCACACAGGAAGGAGCAACCGCGGAAACACTTCGTTCAATTGTGAGGGGAGTCATTTTGGAGTTTGGTGAGGAGTACCGTAACGCCAGTAAACAGCAGCCTGTGCCACAGACCAACATTCTTCCGGTGCTGTCTATACTGTTAAACATGATAGGAGCGTAAAGTCTGTATTTATGACAACTGGACATCACATTACCCGGGTACGGTAGGCTGTGCCCAGACAGTAATGCGTGCACACAACACTTTGTTTTATTATAAAAACACATATCTGTTCTGGGTAGGACGACTATTTATAGACAATAAGACTTGCTGCCTCTGCACTGTCAAATTGTCACGTACAGTTTAAATCATAGAGGGACAGCGACACATGTTTGCATTGACTGTTGATTTTCAAGATTACCATGACTGTGTTGCAGAGCTGTGTGGTTTGCATTCACACTGTTATCATCTGCCTTATCTGTGAGGCTTCAGCTAACAAGGGTATTCAGGGTGGGTGATGTGTTTTGTCTATGTTTAGGTAGATAACTGGGAAGCTCTTGTGATGCGCCACTAGTAAGCTGTCTTCGCACACACACACACGCACAAACATACAGTTACTGCTGCTACACTGAGGGCTTAGCAAGCAGTGGGCAACTGAATAGATTGTTCTATTATTTCAATTTAATGCATGGTTCTTATTGTTTGTTTTGGGAAAGGGAAAGAATCATTTATGAACCCAACTGCAAACAGTGCTTTTCATGTTGCGTGGTTTTGCTGCATACTGTAGATCCCACCAAATACAAGACTTAAAATGAAGCATAAGTCGCAAAGGGAATTTCACTGTGATACAATGCGGCCTATTGGGGCTGTGCAACCACCGCCTGCCCCATCAAGTGAATCTGCGTGCTCTTCATCTTCTGTGACTGTGGGGACAGCAGTCACACATGCTTTTTCATGATGAACTTCCACCCCTTTACCCGTAAGCGGGAGTGTGTTTGGCCGGTCGTCACTTGTTTTGGAAGTGGAAACAGATGGTATTGTTGAGCTGTCAGACATCGAGAGAACCACCATTGGATGAAGGCAACATTATATTCACGCCTGCACCTTCGTAACAGATTGGCTGGACTACCTGCAGTTAATAATTGCGTTCCAGAAATGGAAAGGAGTGTAGAATGCACATATGTTGTACCTTGCTTGGCAGCAAAGGAACACTAACTTAGTATTCCAGACAATTTTAGGATGGCAGAAAAAGTGTCAGCTCTTTGGGCAAATTAAATAGAGTGGCAAAAGTTGGCAGGTGGGTACAGTGGCCGTGTTCTGTGTGTACCAGGACAGTAAAGGAAGCCTCACTTTCTATCCCTCCTAATGATGAAATGCAGCAAGGAATTCGTTGAGTTTACTATAAAAATATCGTTGCAAAATGTGCATGAGGGTGTAATGCAGAGGTGCTAGAAATAGCTTGGCACCAGTGGGGCACAAATGGAGTACAACAGACACTTTTTGTATGCCACTAACTTGCAGCATTTTTTGCTATTATAATAGCTTATTAAAAACAGAGCAGGAGGGTGTAATGCAGAGGTGCTGGAAATAGCTTGGCACCATTGGGGAAGAAATGGAGTACAACAGCCACTTTTGGTATGCCACTAAATTGCAGCATTTTTTTATATTATCATAGCTTATTAAAAACAGAGCAGGAGGGTGTAATGCAGAGGTGCTGGAAATATCTTGGCACCATTGGGGCACAAATGGAGTACAACAGCCCCTTTTTGGATGCCACTAAATGGCAGCATTTTTTGCTATTATTATAGCTTATTAAAAACAGAGCAGGAGGTTGTCATGCAGAGGTGCTAGAAATAGCTTGGCACCAGTGGGGCACAAATGGAGTACAACAGCCACTTTTTAGATGCCACTAACTGGCAGCATTTTTTGCTATTATAGCTTATTAAAAATAGAGCAGGAGGGTGTAATGCAGAGGTGCTGGAAATAGCTTGGCACCATTGGGGCAGAAATGCATGACAACAGCCACTTTTTGTATGCCACTAACTTGCAGCATTTTTTGCTATTATAATAGCTTATTAAAAACAGAGCAGGAGGGTGTAATGCAGAGGTGCTGGAAATAGCTTGGCACCATTGGGGCAGAAATGGAGTACAACAGCCACTTTTGGTATGCCACTAAATTGCAGCATTTTTTGCTATTATTATAGCTTATTAAAAACAGAGCAGGAGGGTGTAATGCAGAGGTGCTGGAAATAGCTTGGCACCATTGGGACAGAAATGCATGAAAACAGCCACTTTTTGTATGCCACTAAATTGCAGCATCTTTTGCTATTATTATAGCTTATTAAAAACAGAGCAGGAGGGTGTAATGCAGAGCTGCTGGAAATAGCTTGGCACCATTGGGGCAGAAATGAAGACCAACAGCCACTTTTAGGATGCCACTAAGTTTAATCAGTGTTTGCTAGTATAATGGCTTAGTAACAATGAGCTTGAGTGTGCAATGCAGAGGTGCTGCAAATAGCTTTGCACCAGTGGGACAATAATGGAAGTCCAACAGCCACTTTTAGGATGCCACTAAGTTTACTCAGTGTTTGCTAGTATAATGGCTTAGTAACAATGAGTTTGAGTGTGCAATGCAGAGGTTATGCAAATAGATTTGCACTAGTGAGACACTAATGGAAGTCCAACAACCACTTTTAGGATGCCAGTAAGTTTCCTCAGTGTTTGCTAGTATAATGGCTTAGTAATAATGAGCTTGAGTGTGCAAAGGGCAGGAGGGTACAGTGGCAGGGTTGTGGGTCAGGGTAGAGGAAAGGAAGCCTGACTTTATATCCCTCCTAATGGGGAAATGCAGCGAGGAAGTCCCTGACCTTAGCTACAAAGACGCTGTTATCTTGTGTAGCTGTTAAAATCTGTTTCCACGGACCTGACTGTCACCTATGGCTCTGAGCCTGCTGTAATTAGCCCTTACAAGAGCTGAAAGAAACTTCTATCCCTATTCTGTATAGCGCTGTGTATAGAGCGTATACAGCAGTATCGGAGACAGGAGCTACGCCAGAGGTGACTGACACCCAGACGCAGATGGCAGATAATGGCGTCCAGACGGGCAGATGCCCGTATTTATAATGCAGGGACATGTGACATGGACATCCTATCACACATGCCATTGCTTCTCTGGCTAAAAGTCCACTTAGCTGAGTGTGTGTCTGGGATTGGCTGACATGCTGGCCCGCCCCACTACACGCGTGCGCTTAGGGAAGGAAGACAAGGAAAAAAAAAAATGGCGATCGCCATTATCCCAGCAGCAGTGATCTGAATGCGCTGTTCCCGCACACTATACGCTGAAATTTCATAATAGTGTGAGTCACGGAGTGACTTACACTATTACAGCGGAAAGCCAGCTAGTAATTAGCTTGGCTTTTTGCTGCTAGAACCGTTCTCGAACGTAACTAGAACTATCGAGCTTTAGCAAAAAGCTCGAGTTCTAGTTCGATCACTCGAACCCCAAACTGGAGAACCACGAACCGCGAACCGCGCTCAACTCTATAAATGACATAAAACATTTCATCAGCACAAAGTAGGGAAGGGGGGTGGCAATTGTAATAGCAGAGGAGACTCCAAATCACGACCAGAGATGCCCATTGGACTAGACTGCCTCGCAAGTGAATATAATAAAATCATTTTTTTTTGCATGGTGGAACTGTACCGCCCCACGCTGCAGCCGAGCCACTCGGATCCGGACCCGCTGGTAGGTTGCTCGAGTGTCTCCGGACCCAGGGGGGGCCCTGTGGTCACTTTGATCTGAAACGGGTTGGCGGTTTAGGGGATGTAGGTGTACGGACGGAGCCGTAGTTAAGTTCGTGACGCCATCCACGGGATGTCGTGAAGGTAGACACCACCGCTGCAGTTACGGGGCACCCAGGGGAGATGTTTATGCAGCAAGATGTTAACCCCTCCGTGGGCAGTGATGATGGCCCCGGGACCCATTGGGTGTTGTGTGGTTGGGCGGTGCAGGGAGGTGCGCGGCCGGAGGGCACTGTTGTACTCATGATTAGTAACACACACAAGTCTCTGGTAAAACAAGTTGATGGTGGTCGGTGTCCGCAGCCGGCTGAGTCAGGTCTCCCACCCGGTTGGTGGTCTCTGAGTTTTTCCTGCACCGTGTTGTGTATCGGTGGATGCCTGCACTTCAGCGACGGGAGTCTGCTCCCTGGCTTTGTGGATGTTGGGAGAGCCCTTTTGCCCGCAGACGCTGGCCCATGGGATCTCTCTGCCTGTGCAGTGGCTTTCTATCCCCCTCGTTGGGCTGTTGTCTTCCGTCGGGACTTTGGGTGGGAAAGGACCTATAGTCGAGACCGCAATCAGTTAATTAACTCAGTCCAGTGGCTTCTGGACCTCGTTTCAGGGTCTGAGTACCCCCCTTTGTGCTCCGGTTTCCGAGTCGGTTCCCCGGGTCGGTATTGGCGGGCCACTTCCCTGTCTCAGTCCACCATGGTTCCACCGAGCCGTCTTCCCGGCTCCTGCAGGCTGAGGCCACCGCTTGCCTCCTAGCCAAAGGTGCCCAGGCTCCAATTCCGGCACCTGTCAGATTTCTGCAGACCTGGCACAGGCCTGCCCTCCACTCACTGATCTGACTACTACTCACTAACTGTTTTCCCGCCTCAGGCTCTCTGAACTCCTCGGTGGGCATGGCAAACTGCCTGGCTCCGCCCCCTGGTGTGAACATCAAGCCCTGAGAGGGGTGACACCTTATTAGGGGACAGGTGTTGTGCAGGGCGCTATCTGTGACTACCTGGCTAGTCCAGTGCGTCACAGAACAGATTGGTAACATATATACAGCATTAAAGAATGCTGCAATTGAGGGCTTACAGGTTATGTGCTAAGGATGAACTGTGCTCCTGCAAATTATAGTTAGAGGGGTGTTACGCGGGAAGACGGTTAGAGGCCAAAATATAGAAGCTCTAACATCTCCCAAAGTCCTCTGAGCAGGTGGTAAGGCTAAAGATGAATGACTGGAGGGATGACACAGCTTTAACGAACACTAAAGACACTATAAATCACAGCAGGACAGACAGTGCAACTCAGTTGACACAACTGAGCTGCTACTGAAGGACTGGATTGGTGGAGGAGAAGAGAAGTGACTGACCCTAACAGTACCTCACCACATTATCTTGGCATTAGAGTTGAGCGCGGTTCGTGGTTCGAGGTTCTCCAGTTCGGGGCTCGAGTGATTTTTGGGGCTGTTGGAATATACAATGAAAAATGCTACTTGCTAATTTGAACATGTGAATAATGAATTGCATACTTGCCATGAACATTAGGAAAAAGGAGATATTTAGCAATCGCATTGATCAATGTAACTGAGCCCCAAGACCTCGTCAAGGTATATCTCTATATTGGGGTCCCTAGCTCTGTGACCCTAACTGTGTGTCATCTCATTGCAATTAAAAACTGCTGTGGGTGGAGAGTAGAGTTGAGCGCGGTTCGCGGTTCGAGGTTCTCCAGTTCTAAGCTCGAGTGATTTTGGGGGCTGTTCGAGATCGAACTAGAACTCGAGCTTTTTGCAAAAGCTCGATAGTTCTAGATACGTTCGAGAACGGTTCTAGCAGCAAAAAGCAGGGCTTTTTACAGCTACAGTGTGCAGGAGCCATCGCTGGCAGCCTGCCAGAAGCTGGTAACCAAGATAAACATTGGGTATCCAAGCAAAGCGCTTTGGTTAGTAACCCGATGTTTATCTTAGTTACGTGCAGGAAGCCCACACTTCCCCGCTCAGCTCGCTCCACCCCCTCCTGCCCGCGGCATACACACACACACACACACACACACACACACACACACACACACACGGTCCCGCTCGGCTTACCTGCGGTGATGAAGTCCCGCCATCCCGACCTCAGCGCTGTCACTGTCCTCCATGGCCGCCGCTTGTCACATCACCTCTCGCTTCCGACCCGAGACGTCACGGACCTCTCGCGATACTTGATGTGAAGGCGCCGGTCATTGACCTCAGTGACAGGGGCTGTCGGCAGTGCTGGAGATCAGCGCAGGTAATGTACCTCGCTGACAGCAGCACTTGTCATCCCCTGCAGTGACCTGGGCTGACCTATTGATGTTAGCTCAGGTCACTGCATTGCTCTCCCAGCCAATGGGGAACATCCTGCTCTTCATTGACTGGGACAGTGTGGATCGTCATGGCAACCCCTTGGATTACACCAGACCTGGATTTGTTTTTCATTCTAATAAATTGGTTAAAGATGGAATGTTTTGGGGAGTGTTTTTTCAAATAAAAATGTGTTTGTCGTCTATTTTTTATTATTACTGACAGGGTTGGTGATGTCGGGTATCTGATAGACGCCTGACCTCACCAACCCCAGGGCTTGATGCCAGGTGACATTACACATCTGGTATTAACCCCATATATTACCCCGTTTGCCACCGCACCAGGGCGCGGGATGAGCTGGGGCGAAGCACCAGGATTGGCGCATCTAATGGATGCGCCACTTCTGGTGCGGCTGCGGCCTGCTATTTTTAGGCTGGGGAGAGTCCAATAACCATGGACCTCCCTAGTCTGAGAATATCAGGCCCCAGCTGTCTGCTTTACCTTGGCTGGTAATCCAATTTTGGGGGACCCCTACGTGTTTTTTTTTTAAATTATTTATTTAATTTAACATAACAGCGTGGGGTGCCCTCAGTTTTGGATTACCAGCCAAGGTGAGGTTGCCAGCTGTGGTCTGCAGGCTGCAGCCGTCTGCTTTACCCTAGCTGGCTACAAAACTAGGGGGAACCCTACGTCATTTTTTTTCATTTTTTTGGCTAAATACAAAGCTAAGCACCCCTTAGTGCCACATGAAAGGCACCAAAAGGTGCTCCACTTTTTTCTCCACTTGAGAAAAAATGGAGAAAAAATGGAGAAAAAGTGGAGAAAAAGTAGAGAAAAAGTGGAGAAAAAGTGGAGAAAAAAATGGAGAAAAAATGGAGAAACAGTGGAGAAACAGTGGAGAAAAAGTGGAGAAAAAGTGGAGAAAAAGTGGAGAAAAAATGGAGAAACAGTGGAGAAAAAGTGGAGAAAAAGTGGAGAAAAAAATGGAGAAACAGTGGAGAAAAAGTGGAGAATAAATGGAGAAAAAGTGGAGAAAAAGTGGAGAAAAAAATGGAGAAAAAGTGGAGAAAAAGTGGAGAAAAAGTGGAGAAACAGTGGAGAAACAGTGGAGAAAAAGTGGAGAATAAATGGAGAAAAAGTGGAGAATTTTTTTCTCCACTTTTTCTCCACCTTTTCTCCACTTTTTCTCCACTTTTTCTCCACTTTTTCTCCACTTATTCTCCACTTATTCTCCACTTTTTCTCCACTTTTTCTCCACTTTTTCTCCATTTATTCTCCACTTTTTCTCCACTTTTTCTCCATTTTTTTCTCCACTTTTTCTCCACTTTTTCCCCATTTATGCTCCACTTTTTCTCCATTTTTTTCTCCACTTTTTCTCCACTTTTTCTCCACTTATTCTCCACTTTTTCTCCACTTTTTCTCCACTTTTTCTCCACTTTTTCTCCATTTTTTTCTCCACTTTTTCTCCACTTATTCTCCACTTATTCTCCACTTTTTCTCCACTTTTTCTCCACTTTTTCTCCACTTATTCTCCACTTATTCTCCACTTTTTCTCCACTTTTTCTCCACTTTTTCTCCATTTTTTTCTCCACTTTTTCTCCACTTTTTCTCCACTTTTTCTCCACTTTTTCTCCACTTTTTCTCCATTTTTTTCTCCACTTTTTCTCCACTTATTCTCCACTTATTCTCCACTTTTTCTCCACTTTTTCTCCACTTTTTCTCCACTTATTCTCCACTTATTCTCCACTTTTTCTCCACTTATTCTCCACTTTTTCTCCACTTTTTCTCCACTTATTCTCCACTTATTCTCCACTTTTTCTCCACTTTTTCTCCATTTTTTTCTCCACTTTTTCTCCATTTATTCTCCACTTTTTCTCCACTTTTTCTCCATTTTTTTCTCCACTTTTTCTCCACTTTTTCTCCACTTTTTCTCCACTTTTTCTCCATTTTTTCTCCACTTTTTCTCCACTTTTTCTCCGTTCTTTTTCTATGGTCGGTCTACCCATTAGCTCTGCCATGCATACTGTAGCTCTACACCTACTGCACATGTTACTTTATGATTGACATCTCTTTCGTACCAGAGCTGTCTAAGCCTACTCTGACCCCATATTTGTCATTACTATATTGTCCTTGTACTGTATTATGACATTTGTATCATGTGTTTAATTTCTTGCTGTGTTGCAATTTTTTTGCTGCATCCCAATTGTACCTCTACATTGTTCGAGTTTATGTTATTGTTCTCTCACTCTTATGTGATACTGATTATTGTCATTTTTCATGATTACATGCAGATAAGTCCAATCTGACGAAGGCTCAGGCCGAAACGTCATTTGTAACTTGTTTTGGACAAAAACATATATGCTTATGAAAAAAAAATGTTCTTAATATGGACCAATAAAGAGTGATTTTGCATTACTATCCATTGTGACTTACTGACTTAGTCTGGGAGATATAGAGTGCCGAGGTCACTCACTAATTTTATCTATTATTACCTCTGAGCACCTGTATACCAGTGAGCAGAGCTTCCTCTACAGTAGTTCTCCTGATTAGGCATGCCCTTACCTCATGAGCAGGGCATTGCAGCTTTGGTAGCAACCATTATGACATGGACTCTGCTGCTGTGGACCCGGGGAGAGTGAGTGCAGATTCATTGCACCCACACTCCTCACATTAAGGGTCTGCACTCCTAGAAAATGGGGGATACGTTCCCTGAGTGTCTCCCCCCATATTCTAGACGGTCCAGAGTCGTCGTGGGACCCCTTTATTTTTTTTCTTACAATAAATTGGTGAAAGAGGAAATGTTTTGGGGACTGTTTTTTCAAATAAATTTCTTTTGTCGATTTTCTGTTTTTGTTAGTACTGACAGTTTAGGATGTTGGGTATCTAATAGACGCCATGACATCACAAACTGCTGGGCTTGATCTCAGGTGACTTTACAGCTAGTATCAACCCGATTTATTACCCCGTTTGCCACTGCACCAGGGCACGGGATGAGCTGGGGTGAAGCGCCAGGATTGGCGCATCTAGTGGATGCGCCACGTCTGGGGTGCCTGCGGCCTGCTATTTTTAGGCTGTGAAGGCCCAATAACTATGGACCTTCCCACCCTGAGAATACCAGACCACAGCTGTCCGCTTTACCTTGGCTGGTGATCCAATTTGGGGGGGACCCTACTTTTATTGTGTAATTATTAATATTTATAAAATAATTATAAAAAAGAGCCTGAGGGGACCTCCACATTGGATCCCCAACCACGGTAAAGCTGCCAGCTGTGGTTTTCAGGCTACAGCCGTCTGCTTTACCCTAGCTGGCTATCAAAAATGGGGGGACCCAACGTCATTTTTTTTTTTTAACTATTTTTTAAATAGAAAAAATTAATGGGCTTCCCTGTATTTTGATTGCCAACCAAGGTAACGGCAGGCAGATGGGGGTGGCAACCCATAGCTGTCTGCTTTATCTGCGCTGAGAATCAAAAATACCGCGGAGCGCTACGTCATTTTTTTAAAGATTTATTTTTACAGCACTGTAATGTCCAGCAATCAAAATACAGGGAAGCCCATTTTATTTTTAGTTATTTAAATAAATAATTAAAAAAAATATATATGGGCTCCCGCTGCATTTTTTGTATTGCTAGCTAAGGGTAATCCAAGCAGCTACTGGCTGCTAACCCCCACTGCTTGGTGTTACCTTCACTGGCAATGGAAAATCCAGGGAAGCATTTTTTATTTTTTTTGCCAAAAAACTACAAAAAAAGGACGTGAGCTTCGCCATATTTTTGTATGCTAGCCAGGTATAGCAGGCAGGTGCTGGAAGAGTTGGATACAGCGCCAGAAGATGGCGCTTCTATGAAAATGCCATTTTCTTAGGTGGCTGCAGACTGCAATTCGCAGCAGTGGGGCCCAGAAAGCTCAGGCCAACCTGTGGTGCAGATTCCAATCCCCAGCTGCCTAGTTGTACCTGGCTGGACACAAAAATGGGGCAAAGCCTACGTCATTTGTTTTCTAATTATTTCATGAAATTCATGAAATAATAAAAAAGGGCTTCCCTTTATTTTTGGTTCCCAGCCGGGTACAAATAGGCAACTGGGGGTTGGGGGCAGCCGTACCTGCCTGCTGTACCTGGCTAGCATACAAAAATATGGTGAAGCCCACATAATTTTTTCAGGGGGCAAAAAACTTCTGCATACAGTCCTGGATGGAGTATGCTGAGCCTTGTAGTTCTGCAGCTGCTGTCTGTCTGTATGGAGAAGAGCAGACAGCAGCTGCAGAACTACAAGGCTCAGCATACTCCATCCAGGACTATATGCAGAAGTTTTTTGCCCACCAAAAAAATTACGTGGGCTTCGCCATATTTTTGTATGCTAGCCAGGTACAGCAGGCAGCCACGGGCTGCCTCCAACCCCCAGTTGCCTATTTGTACCCGGCTGGGAACCAAAAATATAGGGAAGCCCATTTTTTTTAATTATTTCACTTATTTCATGAAATAATTAAAAAACAAATGACGTGGGCTTCACCCCATTTTTGTGTCCAGCCGGGTACAACTAGGCAGCTGGGGATTGGAATCCGCAGCACAGGTTAGCCCGAGGTTTGTGGGCGCCTCTGCTGCGGATTTCAGTCCGCAGCCGTCCCAGAAAATGGCGCTCTCATAGAAGCGCCATCATCTGGCGCTGTATCCAACTCTTCCAACAGCCCTGGAGCCGGGTGGCTTGTTGGGTAATCATGAGTTAATACTGGCTTTGTTTTACCAGCCAGTATTAAGCCAGAGATTCTTAATGTCAGGCACGTTTGACCCGGCCATTAAGAATCTCCAATAAAGGGTTAAAAAAAAGACACCACACAGAGAAAAAATACTTTAATAGACATAAATACACAGACACATTAGAGACTCCATCTTTATTACCCCCTGTCAGCCCTCCACGATCCTGCTCTTCTGTCTTCTTTCTTTCTAGTGTAGTAGTAGTGACGATTGTAGTGAGGATGAGATTCACCAGCCCATCACTTGGGGCTGGGGAACCTCATCCTCACTACAATCCTCACTAGTGTAGTAGTAGTGATGATTATAGTGAGGATGAGGTTCACCAGCCCATCACTTGGGGCTGGGGAACCTCATCCTCACTACAATCCTCACTAGTGTAGTAGTAGTGACAATTGTAGTGAGGATGAGTTTACCCAGCTCATCACTTGGGGCTGGGGAACCTCCATCCTCACTACAATCATCACTAGTGTAGTAGTAGTGACGATTGTAGTGAGGATGAGGTTCACCAGCTCATCAATTGGGGCTGGGGAACCTCCATCCTCACTACAATCATCACTACAATCGGGAAGCAGCGTGCAGCCTTCACTCCGTGAGTGATCAGTGCTGGCTGCTAGCGGTAACGCTGACAGACGCGTTACCATAGCAACGGTGCTCTCGGAGCCGCGGTTAGCGGTGACGTCACCGCTAACTGCGTTGCTATGGCAACGGTGATCTCCATTAATGACCGGCTGTGTCAGCCGGTCCCTAACGGAACGGGGAGTCGACCGTGTGCTAGAGCATGTCGCCGGTACACGGCGATACACATATGTGCACCGTGTACCGGAGAGATGCACTCGCAGGTCCTACATGACGTGTCATAGTCATGTGACCAGTCTGTAGCCAATGAGATAATAGCCACGTGACTGGTCACATGGCTATTTTGACGTCACGATAGGTCCTGCATCTCTGCTGGCAGTGCAGGTCACCGGGAGGATTCAGCGATCATTGGATGGAATAGCGGCAGGAGACAGAGTGCAGAAGGGATCGCGAGGACCGGTAAGTGTTATGGAAATGTTTATTAACTGTTCGTGTACATTTATAATGCATTTTTATGTGTTTGTGATTGCCTCCCATTATAGCCTATACGTTCGAGTTCGGTTCGTCGAACGTTCGACGAACCGAACTCGAACGGGACACTCGTTCGGCGAACCGGCCTCGAGCCGAACCGGGACCAGTTCGCTCATCTCTACTTGGCATGATGGGTACCTCCGCCTAACCCTGCCTATCGCTTCCAGACTGTAATGGTGCTAATGCTGCAGAATGGCTGCACAGCTCTGAACCACTCCCCAGAGCATATGTGACGCATGCGCAGCCATATGTATCATCTAGGATCTTTTAAAGACTAAACCCTGCCCCGAGCCAAGCATCAGATGGCAATGGCACTGGCAGTGGCCAATACGGGACCGCCACGTCACCAATGATGTCATCGACGGTCAATCAGCGGCTGCCGCGTCACTAGTGACGTCACACGCATGCGCAGTAGCATGACTCCCACACTTAGAGCAAGGAGAGGCAGCGGGAACCCTGACATATGCGGTTGGGCAAAACAGAGACTTAGGCGGGCTTTGCACACTGCGACATCGCAGGTGCGATGTCGGTGGGGTCAAATTGAAAATGACGCACTTCCGGCATCGCATGCGACATCGCAGTGTGTAAAGCCTAGATGATACGATTAACGAGCGCAAAAGCGTCGTTATCGTATCATCGGTGCAGCGTCGGCGTAATCCATGATTACGCTGACGCGACGGTCCGATGTTGTTCCTCGCTCCTGCGGCAGCACACATCGCTGTGTGTGAAGCCGCAGGAGCGAGGAACATCTCCTACCGGCCTCACTGCGGCTTCCGTAGGATATGCGGAAGGAAAGAGATGGGCAGGATGTTTACATCCTGCTCATCTCCGCCCCTCCGCTCCGATTGGCCGCCTGCCGTGTGACGTCACAGTGACGCCGCACGACCCGCCCCCTTAACAAGGAGGCGGGCCACCGGCCACAGGGACGTCGCACGGCAGGTGAGTGTGTGTGTGAAGCTGGCGTAGCGATAATTTTCGCTACGCCAGCTATCACCACATATCGCTGCTGCGACGGGGGCGGGGACTATCGCACTCGGCATCGCAGCATCGGGCTGCGATGTCGCAGTGTGCAAAGTGCCCCTTAGCCTTTGAACATACAAAGATCTTGGACACCTGACACCTAGCAGCCTGGTGCCTGGAATGGTGGACAGGTGCCGCAGGAGAGCCAGCAGGCACCACAGCCGGAGATGAAGAAACAGCAGGAGCGGTTTGAGGCTTGGGAAAACTCCAAATCATAACAAGGGGCTTCGTATCTAGCCTCCTGATGTGTCTCACCATTACAAATGAGACAAAACGTGTTGAGCAGGCATCAGGTATCCAGGATCTTTGTATGTTCAGAGGCTAAGTCCCTGTTTTCCCCTACCGCATATGCGCGGGTTCCTGCTGCCTCTCCTGGCTCTAAATCTTTGGCAGATCTGTGGTTGCAGTGAAATCATGGACATATTGTTCCATTTGTACACAGCCACAAACCTGGCACTGATTGTCCACAATTTCACTGCAACCAGAGATCTGCCGCAGATTTATCTTTGTCTGTGACAGGGCCTTTACAGCGGAATTCACGATACTACGCATGCACGTGACATCACCAGTGACTCGGTGACCGCTGATTGGCCGTCGCTGACATCACCGGTGATGCAGCAGCCGCTGATTGGCAATCGATGACGTCATTGGTGACGTGGTGGTCCTGAATTGGCCGCTTCCAGCGCCATTGCTATCTGGTGATTGGTTTTGGGCAGGGCTAAGGCGGGCTTTACATGCTGCGACATCGCTAGCAATTGCTAGCGATGTCGAGCGCGATAGCACCCGCCCCCGTCGTACATGCAATATCTGGTGCTTGCTGCCGTAGCGAACGTTATCGCTACGGCAGCTTCACAACCACATACCTGGTCGGCGATGTCACTGTGACCGCCGAACAATCTCTCCTTCAAGGGGGAAGTGCGTTCGGCCTCACAGCGACGTCACCGCGACGTCACTAAGCGGCTGGCCAATAGAAGCGAAGGGGCAGAGATGAGCAGGACATAAAATCCCGCCCACCTTCTCCTTTCCTCATTGCCGGTGGACGCAGGTAAAGAGATGTTTGTCGTTCCTGCGGTTTCACACACAGCGATGTATGGTGCTGCAGTAATGACAAACAACATCGTATCTGCAGCAATAACGACATTATGGAAATGAACGACGTGACACAGTTCAGCGATTTTTTACGCTTTTGCTCTCGTTCATCATCGCACCTAGGATTTACACATTGCGATGTCGTTACCAGCGCCGGATATGCGTTATTAACGACGTGACCCCGACGATATATCGGTAGCGATGTCGCAACGTGTAAAGCCCACCTTAGTCTTTAAAAGATCCTGGTTGACGCACATGGCTGTACGTGCGTCACATATGCTCTGTGGAGTGGTTCAAAGCTGTGCAGCCATACTGCAGCATTAGCGACATTATAGTCTGGAAGCTGTAGGCAGGGTTAGGCAGCGATACCCATCATGCCAAGATAAGTTTGTGAGGTATTGTTAGGGTCAGTCACTCTGCTTTTCCTCCACCGATTCAGTCCTTCAGTGGCAGCTCAATGTTGTCAACTGAGCTGCACCATCTGTCCTGGTATGATCCGTTTGGTCACGGACAGCCACCTTCAAGATTCTTCTTATGCAGATAACAAGGGAGTTCTTGTTTCCGGCGATTGTGCAGTTAACACCGCCTAGTGTCTTTAGGTTTTTTTTTAACCTGTGTTATCCGTCTGCTTGTCCATCTATAGCCTTACCACCTGCTCATTGGACCTTGGGAGACCTTAGAGCTTCTATCTTTTGGGCTCTAACTATCCTCCCGCGTAACACTACTGTGAGCAACATACTATATGGATTGCTCGTGAATTTATTACAATTAATATCTGAACCCATTTTTGACAAAGATATATGAGTTTCAGATAGGCTTTAGAACTGAGTGAAACAGTTGTAAACGAAATATTAAATAAGTTAAACAAAAGTTATATTTTAACTTATAGTTCACAAAAGCCAGTGATTTGTTTCAACTTACATGACCCCATCATCAATATGCACAGGATACAGAATTGATGCTATATCAACCTATTTTTTTTTCTTTTCGTTTTTGTATAGTATAGACCAGTGATAGCTAACCTTTTGAGCTTGGTGTGTAAAAATTCGTAAAAGAACTGAGCATAACTTAGGTAGTTTGTCACTGCTAGAAAAATCCATAATTTTGTGATATTTGTAGCTCTAATAATAAAGTGTTATAGTTTGAATATATGTACAATATTAATAGAGCAAAACACATAATCCCCTACCTTATTTGCTTAGTGACTAGTGACTTAACTACCTGACATCAGGAGCTGGCAAAGTTTTGCCTGGGAGGCAAGTACAAAGCAGTGGCTGTAACAAGGATGTCACAGTACAGGGATAATACACATAGCAATATCACAGTACAGAGGTAATACACACAGTGATGTCACAGTACACGGATAATACACACAGTGATTTTACAGTACAGGGTTAATACACCCAGTGATGTCACAGTAAATGGATAATACACAAATGATGTCACAGTACAGAGATAATACAGACATTGATGTCACAGTATAGGGATAATACACACAGTGATGTGACAGTAAAGGAGTAATACACATAGTGATGTCATAGTACAGAGGTAATACACACATTAATTATACAGTATAGGGGTAAAACACACAGTGATGTTACAGTTCAGGGGTAATACACACAGTGATGTCACAGTACAGAGATAATACAGACATTTATATCACAGTACAAATATGATACACACAGTGGTGTCACAGTACAAGGGTGATACACACAGTAGTCATTATGCCCTTTCCACCTCCCACCCCTAGCAGTCATTATCTCCTCTCCCCTGCCCTTCCCTCAAGCAGTCATTATCTCCTCTCCCCTCCCCCGAGCAGTCATTATCTCTCCTCCCTTTTCACCCAGCAGTCATCATCAGATAATGACTGCTAGAGGGAGGGGGAGAGGAGATAATGATTACCTCCTCTCCCCCTGCCCCAGCAGTCATTATCTCCTCTTCCTTCCTCTCCATTCCCTCGCACACCAACATTTTTGTAACATATCCTTAGCGCTGCTGAACCAGATTCCATACCGGCCGCATCCCGATCTTTAAGACAAGTCGTGGTCGCCGGTGATTTAACTAGAACTGCATGTGTGGCCTCCTTGGACCAGTCATTTCTGAACAGTTTAGAACTGCACATGCAAGTTCTAGTTAAATCACCGGCAGCTGTGACTTGTTTTGTAGATTGGGATGCAGCTGCATGACCCAACCACGCACATCAGCAAAAATGGATTGGCATGTCACCTCTGACACACGTTTCATAGGTTAGCCATCACTGATATAGGCAGTATAGTCAGAAAATTATACTCAGTAAATCAGTAAATCGGTTCAGTAAATGGGTGAGAATGCATAGAAAATATAGGCAGTCCAGAAGTGGATGTACAATGGTAAAACTCAATGGCAAAGCATTGAAATTAAACAGGTCAAGCTCTGTTCTCAAAGAATGAAGGCATTCATTAGAATCTGAAGAATGATGCTATCTAGACTTAGGCAAAGCCAAAAGAAAATGCTTGTTTATTAAATCATCTGAAGTGGGGGAACCGTTTTCAACTTTACATATAATCATTGAACATTATAAAGTTGTTGAGCACGTAACTGAATTGAATTATGCACACTGCACTTTAAGATGCATAATTGAACTACGGTAATTTGTATTAAGATTTAATTGTAAACAAACACTCAAAAAGAAATCCATTTAGTTATCGCTACAGACAAATCCTGAAATCCTTATAACAAAAATCATAAATTGTTGGCTTAGTGCTAAAAAAAAAATAAAGGAAGAAAAAAAAACAAGACAATTTAAAGTAAATTATTTGGCAGTTTTACAGATAAACAAATCACTTTTCCAAATTGCTTCTTTGGGGAATTAGTGCTTCTGGAAATGAACTATACACAGATTATTAAAAAAAGAGCTTCCCGTTGGGAGAGCAACAGTATTTACAAGAGAAGATGTGCCTAGCCGGACCTCTAATTGCTGTTCATTATCTCATATTGATTTAATTAGTTGCTGCACTCAGGTTTAAATTGCCTGCTGTCCTCAGCAGGGACTTAGAAGTAAGGGTGTGTGAATTAAACAAGCAGGGTAGCAAAATGAGACCCCATGGTGAGAAACAAAAGGGTCATCTAACAGGGCATCATTAGTGTTGTTGAACGTGGGAGGGTAAGGCCAGATAGATACCCTCGTGGATTCTGCGTTTTTTTTCTGTTAATTCTTTTTAACCATGTTGCCTAAGAAAAAAAAGCTAATTAAGCAAAGTAATTAGGCTATCTTTATAAAGTGGAATTTGAGTGTTGCTGTGAGAACACAGTAAGATATATTGTCTAAGATGAACAAGGAAAAATAGTTAATGGAAGAAGTGGAATTATTAGCTTAGCTCAATTTATAGATATAATACCCTAGTGCTGTAGACACGAGATATGAAAACATTTTTTTTTTACAAGTCTTGAGGAAATGTTTGCAGCTAAGACAATTTTGTCAAGAAAAAGGTTATTAACATTTTAGATTAGTATCCATTTGGGACTAATTGTTTTATGCATTAATTGATAGAGAATAATGAGGAAGTCAGCGATCTTGCTTAAAAGGTTGAAAACTAATTGGTTCTGGAAGACAATTATGTCTACGGAACAACAAGATGGGCACACAATGTTTTTTAGGTCAGTTTATAGTCTGGATTTATGATACATTACCAAAACTAATGCACGGTTGTTTCATTGTAGCTTCTGATTTGAATAGAGATTATTGCATGAATAAAACATTTCATTACAGGTATCAGAATTAACACTTTCAGTGTTCGTTCCCGTCCAATAGAATACATTACTAGTCAGGTTCTACACTATTGTTAAGTTTTTCAGTGATATTAATTTTAATGAACAGCTGTGTGTAATTGAGAAGCAACAAGAAGAGGGGCAGGGAACATTTAACTGAATGGATGTTGAGTGCAAGACATCGCGAATTGTTAGAAGTTAGAGAGGTTACACTATAAAAATGACATGAAGTCACAGAAACAAGGCCCCTGATCAAATATCTTGTGTGGCCTTTCGTTTCCTCTAGAGGACTCAGATTCAACCTCTTTATTTCAGTACTTATGAAACTTTGAGATCCTCCTAGGCCCCCTTCATATGTTAGTGATTACGGTACGTATGACGTCGTATTTATAGGTACTGAAATCATGGACATATGATGACCCATTAAAATCAATGGGTCTGGCAACACATCACTGATTTCTCATGGACCATGTGTCCATGTGGTGCACATGCATGTCCGTGTAGTCCCCATGGAGACAAGTGATGTCACACAGACCACACAGTGATGTGGTCCGTGTGACATGTACTGGAGAAAACACGTGTCTGTGAAATAAAAAGATTTCCTATACTCAGCTTTATTCAGCGATGCTGTCTTCAGCGCTGCTGTAACCTGCTTCCAGGCCCGCTAATTATGCTCATGAATATTTACTCCATCATGGACCTGGAGGCAGCAGCACAGGAAACATCATCACTAGGAACAGCAGTGTCGGGGACAGGTGAGTATAAAGTTCCTGCCCTTCGTGTGCTATGACGGATAGCATAAGGAGAACACAAGTGCACCAAAATCATGGCATACAGAGAGCCATACGCACATTTCACATGGTCCATGAAAAATGTGTGTGTTTTTAACTGACGTATGAAAGAGGAATGTAATGATGGTGAGGTGATACCAGGCTTACGGTGGAAGAAGCAGATTACATTGGAGTGAACATATGCTACACAAGTCTTTTCTATGTCTGCAGTAACCTCTAGTTTATTAACATAATTGACCATTTCTATATTTATTTTAACCCTATTCTAGGTTAAGAAAGCTAAAAAAGAAAATTATGAGATAGTTTAATTTTAGCATAGACTTCCACCTCAGACGGTCAGGCCTATAGATTTCCCTGGTCTGACTGATGGGGCACAGGCTCCACATTAGTCAGTCTACTGAGTCTCAAGTAGAGAAATTTGGAGAAGCCCTACTTTTATCAAAAAAGATAGGACATGTTTAAAGAGGTTAAAAAGACAGTTGAGCCAGCAACTGCCTTACAGTTCAATCAAGACAAGGCCCCACACATGACTAATAAGGATGAGCAGATATGCCAAAATTTGAATATAGCAGATTCGCTTGAATTAGGCAGGGAAATTCAATTTAGATTGATTTTTTTATACACTATTTCCTACTATAATGTGAGATTTCTTCAAGCTCCAGGGTATAATACATGTAGAAAAGGCAAAATAAAAAAATATATATATACTTACCTGGCTCTCACCTACACTTACACTGCTGAGTAGGTTTGTTGTGCTCTGATAATTGTCATCAATCTGGTGCAGCCTCTTTTTCTCTCCATTACCTTGCATGATTTCATTATGTGTGTTACATTTGTATATACACTTTCTATTAGGGAAATTATAGCACTAAGAAGAAAAACTCATGGAGTTATGAAAATTACAGAATCAATAGACATGTTAATGATTTGTGTCAAGAATCACGCCCCGGAGATCACACAGATATCTCATCGCTGACACCGTTTGTCACGAAAAGCACTCCACTGCCTTTCATTGTCAGGACAATATGGAATTGACAAATGAGTGATGGACAAGGCGACAGCTTCTTTTGCTACTAAGCTGTTTATTGGGGGTTTAGTTTGTGTATAGTATGTATCCAATTGATTTCAATGCATAGAATATATATGTACCTCTTTATGATCACTGTCAAGATTCATAATAACAAAATAAAAACTACTAGCTGCCACTACCAATCGATTATTCAAAATTGACCAAAAGTGCCAAAACAACAGGGTTTAAATAAATATTAAGCTTGAAGTGTAAAAACACCATGCATGATAGGTATAATTGTGGAAAATAGATCCACCCAGGCTAATTGCACTATATTCAATAGAAATTACCAAAAACAAAAGCAAATAGCCAAAGATAAAATAAGTGGCATCTCCTCCTGCTAGTGCCAGGTTCCCGACACGTGTTTCAATTAGGAAATCTTCATCAGGGGTGAAACACGTGTCGGGAACCTGGCACTAGCAGAAGGAGATGCCACTTGGTATGTTACAATGTATCGCTCTTCTGATTAATGTAATATGATTACTATATGGCATGCTATTACTACATGTCACTTTAGCATCTGGATCACATGATACTCTGTAATTTACTGGATCTCTGGGTGTTTTGTGACATTTTGTTGGTGCATGCTGATTATCTTTCCTCTCCTCCTTTACTTTGTGTTGTGCCCTATTATACACTATTTTGTACCTGGTCTTTTTAAGCACTTAATAAAATTATATTTTATCTTTGGCTTTTTATTTTTGGTAATTCAATCGATTATTCAGCCTGATTGGACACCTATAACAGGTAGCATATGACTTTGGGGATGCCGTTTATAGAGCAAGGGTAACAAAGCTATTGAGTTTTATATATTTATTCCAAAAAGTGGGCAGTGTTTAAATATACAAAAGATTTTACAAAGGAGACAAAACAATGCAGTACATACAATTACATAAAATAAAAGGCTTAAACAAAAAAAAAGTACTTGACCTGTGGTTGCCGAGGTGGCACAATTCTCTTGTGAATGGAATCTCTCCAATTAGAAAAAATGGAACAATCCTACACCGAGGTGCATCTTCCTGCATAAACCTAAACTTCTGTTTGTATTAAAGAATAGTCACTAACACATGGGGCTGGCCATGGGATTTGGCTTCAGTCTCTTGGAAATTATGAGATTCCCAACTCTAAGTATATCTCCATCCCTGGAGGTCCCAGGTGGAAGATCTCATGGTCATGTTTCCTATCATGATTTTACTTTTCTAAAGAGAGGAAACATGGCAATGATAGCATCATCCATCTGACAGATATTAAATGGGAGCTAAAAGGCAGGTCTCACAGTTATGCAATGAATATGCATGTCATCTCTTCAGGATGACGATGCTGAAAATATGTTTATCATAATTATCAGATAGATGCAAACCCCAATATTCATTATTGTATGTTGGCTCCAAAGTGGCTGGTTGGTTCCATTGAAATTCCCTAGAGCTTCCCAATAACCTGTTTATTGGAAAACAGACACAAGGTCAGTTTCCCAATAAATATACGAGTTTAATTACCTGTTCACACCAGAGTGTCCTAAGTGAACAAGGTGCCAAATATAGTGTTAGCGCTCTTCTTCTGCCTCAGTTATAATTAATCCCATATGTGCAATGTGGGCATGGCTATGTCCCTTCTCCAGAGACATTAATCTTTTATGGATCCTACAATTTTTCTACATGAGATCTCCCCCTTTTGCAGGTGGAATGGGAGACTGATTCACAGACCATCTCCCATCTCACACGACACAACCTTCCTGACTCCCATAATACCCTCTCCTTGAATTTAGAAATGAGCTTTTCTGTGAGGTCACTCAGCACATCAAAACTTTCATCTATGGGTAATGCAGTCAAAAACTCCTGGTTATAGGTAACCAGAAGAGGCGTTAAGGCCCCAACACTACAGAAAGCCTCTGGGATCTGCTCTGGTTCTGTTTATCCCAATGGAAAATAAGGATCCAGAAGGCAATGCATTACCTACATTCTGGGCATATAGACTGTGGGTGACACCGGTTATGTAATATTTCTCCCCATGGATAATAACACTTTCATACAAGCCTAACAGTCTATGGGTACAACATTCCCATCATCCTGACAGGCTGTGGGTAACTCCTTCCCACCATCCTGACAGGTTATGGGTAACATTTTCCATCATCCTTACAAGCTGTGTGAAACACTTTTCCCTCATCCAGTATCAGTGCTAATCATAGTACAGCTCACATGTCCAAGTCCCTATCTTTTTCCATAAATGTAAAATGCTCGGGACGGAGTATAAAGCTGTTGGCATTACTAGACTCAATGTTCTTAAAGGTAGATTGCTCCTTCTGGAGCGGAATTAATGCTAGCTTGATATTTCGTTCTCCCAGCCTACTGCTAAGTGGCCTCTTGTTCAGCTTGTCATGGCTCCTCAGCAAACTCACCTTCTACTTGGCGTCTTCATAGCACCATCTGTAGGTGCATTTGAGGGTCACATTCTCCCTTTTGCTGCAGAATGAGTGGTGCACATGAGTTCATTCCACTCTGTGAGCTGTGGTTGCTGCTCCCCCCTCTGAGTCAGAGAGTTCTGGAACAAAATCCATAACCAGTTCTTCAAGTGCTCATCTGGTAGTGGTAGCCTTGTGCTACATTGTGCTGGTGCCTGGCATCATTTCTAGTATTTCTTGTAAGCAGTTGCCATCTTAACAGTCATTTGCCAAATACGGTGCAGTTGCATGAAATAAAGTACAGTTACATAAACCGAGGGATTTTGTGGGATTATAGTCAAGAGGTATGGGTAGGCAATTATATCAAATAGATGTCAATGATCATCATGTTCATAGGTACATTGAAACACAGTCATTAAATGAAATGGAAACTGCTCTGTAGGATACTTTAAACTGGATAAGTTAAAGCCAATCTCTGCTACAAAGATTAAGGTTGTGGAAAACATTTTCAGTAGTCATATTGTATCATCAAAATCTCTCATAGGCAAAGATTTCAATGTCAGATGGGGTTTGAATAAGGATGTGCTTTTCAAGCACTTTGGACGAAGTACCCAAAAATTTGCAGCTTGGGTATCATCGACACTGTGGTCTTCCAAGGAAATAGTGCAGCAAATTTAAGACACATCCTGCTTCCTTTTCACTGTAGTAAGATGATGATCAGCAGTGCCATCAGCTCAGAATTGTCAACAACCAGTGGTACCCATCTACTCTCATCAACTTGTCAAAGAAGTCGGTCCAAAATTGATCTTCATGGAAGAATTGTGCGCAAAAGCCATACTTTTGACACAGAAATAAGGCATCAAAACTCAGCTATGTATAACAACATAGTTGAAGAGCTGCAGAAAAATTGCAGCAGGTGTTCTGGACTGATAAGCCAAAATGTGAAATATTTGGCTATAGCAGAAGACAGTTTGTTAGGGGAGGAAATGGAGAGTGGTACAATAATGAGTTTGTGCAGGCAACACTGAGGCATAATGGATGTTCTTGCAAGTATGGGGCTGTCTTTCAGCACATGAAGCTTGGGATTTGGTAGAGATTAATGGTGTCCTCATTGTTGTGAAATATAGACAAATATTTATTATGTAAAATCATCTGGGATTTACATGGTTGGCTCCAGATTTTTTTGCAGCAGGACAACAACCTGAAACATACAGTAAATGTCATTTAGAATGCTTTTCAACTTAAAAAAACAAACAAAGAGGCCTGGGAGTAATTGGGCTCTAAAGAACACTGATATCAACATCAATGAGTCTATTATAGATTGCATGAGAAGACAAAAGGATTTGTAAAAACATACATCAGAAGATCTGTGGTTAGGTCTCCAAGATATATGAAACAACCTGAAAGGTTTCATCAACCAATATTTGTAAGTGTACCTGTAAGAATTGTTGTTATGTTACTGTTTATATATCAATGAGTGGTCACTCTGAATTATCGATTTACCGTATTTTTCGCTTTATAAGACGCACCGAATTATAAGATGCACCCCAAACTTAGACATAAAAAAGGTAAAAAAAAGAAAAATGGGGTCCGTCTTATAAACCGGTGTTCTCTTATCGGAGGGGGGAAACAGTGGTGGTGAAGCGGGGTCACAGGAGGCAGAGGTTGTGCTGGCAGGCACGGTGGGTCAGTTGCAGCGGGGTCCGTGGTGGCTGGTGGCGTCTGGGGTGGCAGGAGCCGGGGGACCCATGGTGGCAGGAGCCGCAGGGCCCGTGGTGGTGGCGGCAGCAGCAGCGTCGGCGTCAGCGACGGCGGGTGAGTCATGCAGCAGGCCGGTGCAGTGAGTGTCCCAGTGTCCGCGGTCCCGGTTCAAATAATGGCGCCTGCACAGATGGAGCTCTCATCCAAGGGCTCCATCTGCGCACGCGCTGACTCCCGGGGGAGCACGTGCGCAGATGGAGCTCTCATTCAAGAGCTCCATCTGCGCACGCTCCCGCTGCCATAATTTGGAACTGGGACCGCGGATAAACTGGGTAACTTGCTGCACAGCCGCCCGCCCCGCATGCACAGAGTGGCAGCCAGCAGGCTGCCAGCCCACCCTGCGTGCAAGCGGCCGGGTACCTGTGCTTGCGTGTGAGTGGCAGCCATCTGCCACCCGCACAGCCACCCGACCGCCGCCCGCACACAGCACCCGGCCGCTGCCCGCACACAGCACCAAGCCACCGCCCGCACACAGTACCCAGCCGCCGGCCACTGCCCGCACACAGCACCCAGCCACCGACCGCCGCCCTCACACAGCACCCGGCCACCGCCTCCACACAGCAGAAAATTGTGTAGTGCTAATAGTGAAAAATATTGGTGTCAATATCTTTATCTGGGGCTGCATGAGTGTTATTGATGAAATTACCAACATACTGCTCTTTATTGAAAGATGTAAAGATTTCTAATATGGCAATTATCCAAAACCCACACCTGAGGCAACTTTTGCATTACTGAAGAAGAACAAGGTAAACATGATTCAGTGGCCTGATCTGAACCTACTGGAATCTACTGGAACACTTATAGACCTTATAAATAAATATCATCTGAACCAGCCAATTTAGGTGAGACCAGGTGATCCATCTAATGTATATGGGGGCCTTCAGCTATTTCTTGACTATGATTTTGTAAGTGGACAAAACAAATTAGGCAGTTGAAATTCATTATCCCAATACCTTCGTTTAACAGCCTTGCCAGATGAATTTGGGATTGGCTGTCTAATAAAGAATGCTGGAATGCTCATGTCGAATGTTCTTGTGTATGGAGTAGTCAGCAGCAATATCTTTCAGTCAAACGATAATTAAGCCAAGTTATCTAACATGCAACAACTGAAGAGGAAAATAGAGAATTAGAGACAAGCACCTTGAAAAGAGCTTTGATTTGGTAGGGGAATGCTGAAGAATAGCTGGGAAAAAGAAAAGTCCAAGAACATTATACATTGATTGACCACAAGAATGTATTGAACAAGATACTATTCTTATCAAAAAGTTGTTTTAATTAATAATTACATTTTTTTTAAATCTTGTTATTGTTGTTTATTTTAGAAAACTTCCCTCTTTAGTATTTTACAGTAATATTATCTTCACTTATGTTTATCAGTTTAAAGCAATCATATACATTAAATATTTATTGGCCAAACCCATCAAATTCCGTAAAGCCAGTTGAACAGCTAATTTGTTCATTGTATACTTACAACCTGTTATAATAGCAGTAAATACCAAAATATAAACCCTCAAATAGAAAGGTATATCAATAAACAAAAGGGTTAATCACAAAAATCTCAAAAATCTCTTTAAGAAACACAGAACATTAAAACTTAACATTTATTAAGATCATAATAAAAGTGAACAGGTTGTCCACATTGTCCACATGTGACGCCCTGGACTATCAGGTCGTCACAGGGTACTGCACAAACTGTCCTTCCGTGCAGTATTCCAAGTCCCTCATGGTTCTGGGTCCCTATCTAAATAGTGTTGCCTCCAATAGCAAATCAAATCCTAGATACACCCTGCACCCCACCCACCAGGCACACCAGTGGATGGCTTGAGGGGAATAAAGTTGCCCACCTGGGGGGTCAGGGAGGGGAGGGGAAGAGTGTAATCAGTAGTGAGTAGTGAGTAGTGAGAAGAGGACGGGAGTGGTGGCTCCTAGAGAAGCTGTCTAGGTTGCAGACGGTGGTCTGGGCCTAGAGGAGTCGGACCCCCAGTCGCAGGGGATTGTGGCAAGCTGCATAGACCTGTCGAGGAGGACAGCCAGCAGCCAAGCATTATCACCGGTCTGGGACCGAAGGGACGACGGGGTACACGGACCCTAGGTCGGGGAGTAGCTTCAGGCAACCCAGCAATTCACCTGAGGAGAACGGAGCCTTTATGATCTGTTCCCACCCGCTCCAGAATCAGGGCAATAGCGCAACGAGGGGGATAGGACTTTCCAATCCAAAAACGGTCCAGAAAATCCCAAACGTGAGCCCTGAGAGCACGCTTCCACGCTTAGCCACGGTGGGGAGAGGGGCCCGGCAAGTTCCATACTACTTGGCCACCACGATGAAGTTAAACTTAGTGCCAGGAGGCAGGTCACGGATCACCAGGCAACACTATAGGGGACGGGACCCGGACGAGCTCCCCTCAGCGGCAGTGGCACCCAGAGAGTTGGTTTACCCGGTTGTCAGGGTCTGCTTATTGATAGAGTGAGTACGAGAGTGACTCCTGAATCCCACGGCACCCCTCACCAAATCCCGGGGCATCTCCCCTAGCCGTGGAGGGCTGCGACACCTTGCTGCCCCACTTCATCACCCCGGATACTCTCAACGCTAGCGGCAGTACTCCCCAAATTACCGTACACTACGGGTGGCGTCACAAACTATATATCCATTCCCCTTTAAATACCCCCCTTTCATTTGAGTTCCCGAATGACCCCAAGTCCGGAGACCCTTGAGAAACAGCGAACCCGGATCCAAGCAGCTCAGCTGATTCTACGGGGGCGGCACACACACATTTGCTTAAGTCTGTGTTAATGAGAGCTTCTCCTTTGCTAAGTTAATCCATCCAACTCACAGTTGTGATATATCAAGATGCTGATTAGACAGCATGATAATTGCATATGTGCCTTAGGCTGGCCACAGTAAAAGGCCAATAAAAGGCTGACTGCAGGAATGTTCAGAAGGGCTATTGCCCATTATTTGAATGTTCATTTGTCTACCATAAGCTGTCTCCAAAGGTGTTTCAGAGAACTTGGTGCTACATCCAACCGGCCTACCAACCGCAGATCATGAGTAACCATACCAGCCCAGGACCTCAACAACCAGCATCTTTACCACATAATTCATCTGAGACCAGCTACCCAGACACATTGCTGCAGCAATAAGAAGAATTTCTGCAGAAACTGTCAGAAACCTGCTAAGTGAAGTTCATCTGCATGCTCTTCATCTTCATGAGGGCCTCCACCTAACTGCAGTCTGTCATTTTAACTGACTTGAGTGGGCAAATGCTCACATTTTGTTTTCTGTGGCACATTGGAGAGGTTTTCTCTTCATGGATGAATCCCAGTTTCCAGTTTTCTCTGTACATGGAAGGTGGCAGACTGCATATATGGCATTGTGCGGGTGAGTGGTTGCCTGATATAAACGTTGTGAATCGAGTAACACATGGTGGTGGTGGGGTTATGGTATGAGCAGGAATCTGTTATAAACAATGAACACAGGTGCATTTTACTGATGCCTTTTTGAATGCACAGAGATACCGTGATGAGATTCATAGGCCCATTGTTGTGCCATTCATCTATGACCATCACTTCATGTTGCAGTATGATGATGCATTGCCCCTTGTTGCAAGGATCTTTATCCAATTTTTGGAAGCTGAAAACATTCCAGTTCATGCATGGATAGCATACTCATGGAACATGTTACTCATTGAGAATGTTTTGGATGCTCTGCAATGGCGTACACGACAGTGTGTTCAAATTCCTGATATTACCCAGCAACTTCACGCAGCCATTGAAGAGGAATGGACTAAAGGGGGTGTTACACACAGCGATATCGCTAACGATATCGCTGGTGAAAGCACCTGCCCCGTCGTTTGTGCGTCACGGGAAAATCGCTGCCTGTGGCGCACAATATCGTTCGGAGCCGTCACATGGGACTTACCTGTCTAGCGACGTCGCTGTTGCCACCGAACCACCTGCATTCTAAGGGGGCGGTTCGTGCGGCGTCACAGCGGCGTCACTAAGCGGCCGCCCAATAGAAGCGGAGGAGCGAAGATGAGCGGGACGTAACATCCCGCCCACCTCCTTCCTTCCTCATTGCCGGTGGCTGCAGGTAAGCTGCAGTTAATCGCTCCCGAGGTGTCAAACGTAGCGATGTGTGCTGCCTCGGGAACGATGAACAACCTGCGTGCTCAACAATCAACGATTATTTAGAAAGGAATGACGTGTCAACGATGGATGATTTCGTGAGTATTTTCCATCATTAACGGTCGTTCGTGCGTGTCACACGCAACGATGCCAGATGTGCGTCACGGAATCCGTGACCCCGGCGATATATCGTCACTGTGTGTAATGGGGCCTTAACATTCCACATGCAACAATCAATAACCTGATCAACTCTATGCAAATGAGATGTGCTGCATTGTGTGAGGCAAATGTTGGTCACTCCAGATCCTGATTAGTTTTCTGACCCCCCACGTTCCTTCCAATACTGTAAAGGTCCAGTCACACTAAGCAACTTACCAGCGATCCCAACAACGATAGGGATCGCTGGTAAGTTGCTAGGAGGTTGCTGGTGAGATGTCACACTGCGACGCTCCAGCGATCCCACCAGCAACCTGACCTGGCAGGGATCGCTGGAGCGTCGCTACACAAGTTGCTGGTGAGCTCACCAGCAACCAGTGACCAGCCCCCAGCGCCGCGTGGAAGATGCTGCGCTTGGTAACTAAGGTAAATATCGGGTAACCAACCCGATATTTACCTTGGTTACCACCGCACGGAGCTACACGTGCAGAGAGCAGGGAGCAGCGCACACTGAGCGCTGGCTCCCTGCTCTCCTAGTTACAGCACACATCGGGTTAATTACCCGATGTGTGCTGCAGCTAAATGTGCACAGAGCAGTGAGCAGCGCACAATGCTTAGCGCTGGCTCCTTGCTCTTCTAGTTACAGCACACATCGGGTTAATTAACCCGATGTGTGCTGCAGCTAAATGTGCACAGAGCAGGGAGCAGCGCACAATGCTTAGCGTTGGCTCCTTGCTCTCCTAGTTACAGCACACATCGGGTTAATTAACCCGATGTGTGCTGCAGCTACATGTGCACAGAGCAGGAGCCGGCACTGACAGTGAGAGAGGCGGAGGCTGGTAACAAAGGTAAATATCGGGTAACCAAGGACAGGGCTTCTTGGTTACCCGATGTTTACATTGGTTACCAGCCTCCGCAGAAGCCGGCTCCTGCTGCCTGCACATTTAGTTGTTGCTGTCTCGCTGTCACACACAGCGATCTGCGCTTCACAGCGGGACAGCAACAACTAAAAAATGGCCCAGGACATTCAGCAACAACCAACGACCTCACAGCAGGGGCCGGGTTGTTGCTGGATGTCACACACAGCAACATCGCTAGCAACGTCACAAAAGTTGTTCGTTAGCAGCGATGTTGCTAGCGATGTTGCTTAGTGTGACGGGGCCTTAAAACTTCACATTTTAGAGTGACCTTTTATTGTGGCCAGCCAAAGGCACCCCTGTGCAATAATCAAGCTGTGTAATCAGCATTTAACATGCCACACCTGTAAAGTGGATGGATTATCTCAGCAAAGGAGAAGTACTCACTAACATCAATTCACCAGCGCCTCCTGGTCCAGAAGCAACAAAATGTGCATTGAAGCATCAGGGACACTCCAAAAGCAGCGTTTTTTAATTTTAAGTGCTTACAATTTGTTATACTGTGTTTATATTATTGATATAGCAGTCAACTCTACTACTAATTAGCACTTTACACTGCCTTATATAATGCATATATGTGTCCCTGCCTAAACAGCAGCCTTTCTGGTTTAATAATGACTATTTAGCACATTGTGTTCCATTTTTAACTTTATTAAATAAGAAATGTTTTTTTGATTATATGTAGCATAAATAAAGAACGCCACTAAATTGTTCAATCACTATCTGCTATATTTATGTATTCATGATATATTTTGATTTGTTTATGTATTAAGAACACATGGCCTTTACATTTCACCAGCGCAGTCATGCAACTGAATTTGGAATGAGCTATTGTCAATTAGGTGACAGGACTTTTATACTCATCTACTTACAGCAGTGCAGGTCAGCAGAATAATAAACACCCACCTTGCTACTTCAAATGGCTTAAAAATCAAACAAGATGTTATGAATAATGTAGAGAGAATCTTCTCTCTTTCTGCTTCTCTCTGCCCTTCAAATCCTCAGAGGATGAGTGAGACTGTTTGTCTGCCTCATTAACGACTATTCAGGCATTTGATTTTTAGAACAATGAGCATGCTCACCAGACTTTTTCACACCTATTTGCGTTTTAAAAGAGCCCCTTATGAAGCTAGCAGTGAAGTTATGAATAGCTATACAATTTTAATGCACTAATATGCATACAATCTCTTAAGTACCAGTGTAAACCATTTGAAGATGACTGATAGACCCTAAGACTCACTGCCCTGGAATGAACCAGTCATCCCAGCAATACACTAGGTGAATTGAAAATTTAACTTTGATTTTTATTCTCTAATCTACATTAAATCTTGTTTGAAGTGATTAGAGGATCATATATACAGTATATATACAGTACAGACCAAACGTTTGGACACACCTTCTCATTCAAAGAGTTTTCTTTATTTTCATGACCCTGAAAATTGTAGATTCACATTGAAGGCATCAAAGCTATGAATTAAAACATATGGAATGAAATACTTAACAAAAAAGTGTGAAACAACTAAAAATATGTCTTATATTCTAGGTTCTTCAAAGTAGCCACCTTTTGCTTTCATTACTACTTTGCACACTCTTGGCATTCTCTTGATGAGCTTCAAGAGGTAGTGACTGGAAATGGTTTTCCAACAGTCTTGAAGGAGTTCCCAGAGATGTTTAGCACTTGTTGGCCCTTTTGCCTTCACTCTGCAGTCCAGCTCACCCCAAACCATCTTGATTGGGTTCAGGTCTGGTGACTGTGGAGGCCAGGTCATCTGGCGTAGCACCCCATCACTCTCCTTCTTAGTCAAATAGCCCTTACACAGCCTGGAGGGGTGTTTGGGGTCATTGTCCTGTTGAAAAATAAATGATGGTCCAACTAAATGCAAACCGGATGGAATAGCATGTCGCTGCAAGATGCTGTGGCAGGCATGCTGGTTCTGTATGCCTTCAATTTTGAATATATCCCCAACAGTGTCACCAGCAAAGCACCCCCACACCATCACACCTCCTCCTCCATGATTCACGGTGGGAACCAGCCATGTAGAATCCATCCGTTCACCTTTTCTACAACGACACGGTGGTTGGATCCAAAGATCTCAAATTTAGACTCATCAGACCAAAGCACAGATTTCCACTGGTCTAATGTCCATTCCTTGTGTTCTTTAGCCCAAACAACTCTCAGTGGTGGTTTCCTAGCATCTATTTTACCATGAAGGCCTGCTGCACAAAGTCTCCTCTTAACAGTTGTTCTAGAGATGAGAAGGTGTGTCCAAACGTTGGACAATGAGTCCCTTGCTGGAGTGCTATTAATTGATTGGAGTTTCTCATACTTTTATATGACTCAATGGATTAATAAAGAAGAATCTTTTAAAATTCTGGTGAAACTTCATCCTTTTGCTGGATCCTAATTCTCCTGCATTTATATATATTTATATATATATATATATATATATATATATATATATATATATATATATATATATACCCTATTATATTCATTAGCAGAGGGCACAATGGCCTATTCTTAATTATTCTTTAAAATAGTAAATACATGATTTTAGTATTATAATAAAAATAGAGACAAAAGATTAGAAACATAAGATAAAATGATGCTTACCAGGGTTGTCCACTACTTGACGTTTGCTGTGACTGATTACCGCAAGAATGCAACTGATTAGCAGTCGTTAATTGGCTGTGATATCATGTGACTGCTGGGACAAATTGGTGCTATTGCATCAGTCCTGAAGGTGAGCATATTTTTTTAAAGTGGTGAATATAGCAGTTAAAAGGAATCTGTCAGCAGGTTTTTGCTATGTAATCTGAAGACAGCATTTTGCAAGGATTAACATACAGACTACAGCCAGGTGTCTCTTATCACAAAGTGTATTTTTTCTTTACCTGCAATGTTAGTTTAACACTAGAACTACTGGACTCGTGACACCTATATAGAAATACATGGTGCAAAGTAGTCAAAATGACTACCTCAGTAGTTCTAGTGTTAAGTTTCAGTAGCTTTATTATTGGTGGGACCCTGCAGGACATGAGGTATAGTCCAACACTACCCCCCTCTGTGATTAACACCTTCTGTCTATAGAAATGTACACTGAAAGCATGGTGTGTGAGGGGGCAGCTTGTAAAGCTCTTCTAAATGCTAAAATTAAAATCTTTGATATTGTCAGAACTGCTCCAGCCAGTAATCTAAGTGATACATTGTTAGATTCAGGATCTATTTGCCTACATCATGCTACTCTCAGATGAGGTAGCAAAATCCTACTGACAGATTCCCTTATTAAGTTATTTTGTTAATCTTATTTAGGCTAGGATCATACGAGCATATGAAAAATTAATCTGATTTCCATCCAGAAAAGTGGTACGATTACAAGAGCATTTATAGTTTCTTATCCTACAGAATTATAAGCTGTCTGTAAAAATCAGAGGCTATACTGTGGTATCTGGGTTTTTTTCTCCTACCCGTACACTTAAAGAAAATATGTCGCTAGATTTTTAGCACCTAATCTGAGAGCAGCATAACGTAGGAGCAGAAATTCCAACGTTGTTTCACATACTGGGCTGCTTACTGTAGTTTTGATAAAATCACTTTTTAAACAGTAGTAGATTATCAGTAGAGGACTACTTGGCCTGCTGCCAGGTAGTTCAACCTATTCATGAGCTCTATATAACTACTAGATCTGCAACAAAACATTGATTTTATCAAAATGACAGCAAACAGCTCACTAAATGACACATCGCTGGAATCAGGGTCTCTGTCTCTACATTTGCTGCTCTCAGATGGGGGAGCAAAATCCTGGTGACAGATTCCCTTTAAATGAGTGAGTCTCATCCAATTCTGCATGCTGCAATTTTTTTACAGACAGATTCTGTTAGTGAAAAAAATTGGTCAGCACTACCTCATTGAATAACATGGCTCATTGTGCTATCCGATAAAAAATATTATGTTTGTAAGGCTTCAAAGCACATAGGCTTTGTCACCAGGCAAGTACACAAAAAAATATTTATTTGTTTTTGTAAGCTTGCTTGACGTAGGAGCTTTTGTGCTTTGGAAGCTTAAAAATATACATTTTCTGGTCGGCTAGAAAGGATATCACTGCTAGAATTATGTTGTCATTTTTGTCATAAAAAGCATTTACATAAACATTTCAAGGAAAAAATCTTTACGGTATTTATTGGAGTCTGCTAAATTCTTTCTAATATGGTAGCACATTGTATATTCCTGGGTATCATCCCATGCTTACCTGTCCCCAACCCTACAGTGATTGCCTCTGTCATTACCCTATTCTCAATAGACACACTTAGGCACTAGACTGTGCAAGTGCCACCCAGCCAACAATCTGATCAATTAGGTGGTAATTATAGGAGCTCATTAGTAAACCAATGAGCAATTAAAGGGGCTATCCAGCTTATTTTAGCTTTTTTTGTCATTTCACTACTGGGCTACATAGGGGCAGGTAAGTAGATAGCGACTACCTACCTGCCCTGCTGTCAGCCCCTCTCCCCCAGCTCAAAGTGGTCATGTGACTGCTCCTGCTTTGATTTTGCTGCTGCCTATGACGTCACGTCGACTGAGGCAGGACCTTGTTGATGGACATCACAACCGATGACATGTTGCCACCCTGTTGGGCGGGTACAGTGCCTGGAGTCCCCGCCTCCCTTTCCTGCACCCTCCCACACATTCCGTAATGCAGTGATCTCAAAGACTCTGCCCGTAGGCCACCTGCCTCTATTGCTTCTTGCAGCGTGCAGGCATGTGGCCCCCTTGATGATCACTGCCTGTGCTAGGGTTGGCGTGTTATATCAGATGACTTATTTCCGGGCACTGCGTAGATGCAAGCTCTCTATACTGCTACTGCAATGATCAGCCGCTAGCCAATCAGAGGTCAACAGCTAATCACTGGAGAAGCTGTACAGAGAGCTCGTCCCTGCGCAGTGCTGGGGATTCTGTCATCTGATATAAAGCATTGTAAGCAGCGGCCCCTGCAGCGGCAACATTCATCAAGAGGACTGTGGCTGGGCCGTGTCTGTCAGTGGCGGCCCCCTGCACTGGCAGCATTCATCAAGGGGTTGCGGTCACATGAGGCAGGGTACCGAGGGAACGGAGGAGATGTGAGAAGTATTTGTCTGTGTTTTTTTTTTTTGAGGGTGTGTGAAGAATGGCACAATATGGGACACTACTACAGAATAGAGCATTGCTGTAAGAAGAGGATCCCAAGGAAAGGGGACATTACTACAGGGTGAGCAGGATGGGCACAATACTACAGGATGGGGGCATTATTACAAGATGGGCACAAGGATGGGCATATTATTACAGGATGGGGGCATTACTATACGATGGACACATTACTATATTATATGTGCCCGTATTGTCCTCTGTAGTAATGTGCCCATATTGTCCTCTGCTAGAGGTCAGTGCTGATGCAGATTACTGACAGCCAATGAGTGTGCAGAGGGCGGGGCTGGACAGTGAGGCCGGGTGGTGCCAGCTCTGACTGTGACATTTGTTAACCAAGGAAAGGAAAAAGTCATGTTTGGTTGAGCTGCAAGTAAATAAAGAGGCTGCAGGTAATAAAGTGATAATTCAAGAGGAACAAAAGTCAGAAACAAAAAGAAAATGTAGGGGTGTTTTATATTAAAATACATCATAGATTAGCTTAAATAAAATGTTGGAGTTTACCAGTCAGTACCAAATCCCTGCTAATAATTCTACACAGCACAATAATCACTGAGCTACACAAAACAGTAAGCATCAGCCTTTTGTTACTGCAATAGTGAATAGTACGAACGTATGAATACATAATACATTTTTGGTGAAAGTCACTAGAGGTGAATACATTTTTTCAAGGGCAATAAAAATGTACTGACATTTTATAACATTTTATAACAATTTCTATTCCTCAGACTCTAGATCTTTGCTTCGTGCAAACTCAACAAAATGTTGACTGCTGACATTGCTATTCTGGACCATTGAAAGCTAGCAAATATTTAAAAAAATAATAGCAATGCTCACCTCACCACTCATCTGTACCTCATGATGCTCAGGGAAGTTAGAGACCATTGTCATGCCAGAAATCATGGCCTGGAGTAAAGAGGTTGAAGAGGGTGTACGCAACAGTGAAAGGAAGAAAAGAAAAAGAATATACTGGATGGCAGACTATAAAGGCAACAGGATAGGTGAGTGGTGAAGTGTGAATATTTTCATTTTTCACACCCTTTTTATTATGCCCTTGAGTAGGAGTGGGGAATCTCTGGCTCACAGGTCATTTGTGGTTCTTAATGTCCTTTCCTCTGTCCCCCAGGCAGATTCCAAAGGACTGAAGGGCTCAGGCTGTCTGTCTCATATTGCCAACCACTGGCCATTTAATTCTTATTTACACAGGAAGCATGAAATGAAGGATTGCGTCCTGACCCTGTCCAGTTAGTGTTCTCTTTCCTTCTGTCCCACCAATGAAAAAAGCAGCCCTAGCATTTCCTATGTGATGTATATGTTGCAGTCCTATCTCCCATGCCATGGATATGATGCAGCCCCAGCATCTCCCATGTAATGTATGTGCCCATATTCTGAATCCATAGCTAGGCTGCAATTGTGGGGCTCGTTAGACACTATTTCTATTGATGTCTATATTGACTAGTACTCACACAAAGAGGAAACATCAGATAGCATAACTCAACTGCAGGAGGCACATATGAAAGTTTGATTTTCAAGCTGAATTCTTGTATTATGCACAATTACAGTAGATAAAAAGACGATTCTGAATCAGAGGGGCATATACATTACATGATTTCTATGTGATGTATGTGCACCAGACCTCCACATTATCCTATGTGATGTATATACAGCAGTCTTGATGTTGTCTCTGTGATATATATGCTCCAGCATCTTCTATGTGATGTATTCAGCAGCCTTGGTGTCTCCTATGTAATAGAAACTGTAGTATCGGTGGCACCTTTACACCTCCCCCTAGGACTACTCCACCTATTAGACACCTCCCCCCAGGACTACTCCACCTATTATACTCCTCTCCCCCCAGGACTACTCCTCCTATTATACTCCTCTCTCCCCAGGACTACTCCTCCTATTATACTCCTCTCCCCCACCACTACTCCTCCTATTTTACTCCTCTCCCCCCAGGACTACTCCTTCGATTATACTCCACCCCCCCAGGACTACTCCTCCTATTATACTCTTCACCCCCCAGGACTACTCCTCCTATTATACTCCTCACCCCCCAGGACTACTCCTCCTATTATACGCCTCTCCCCCCAGGACTACTCCTTCTATTATATTTCGCTCCCACCAGGACTACTCCTCATATTTTACTCCTCTCCCCCCAGGACTACTACTCCTATTATACTCCTCTCCCCCCAGTACTACTCCTCCTATTATACTCCTCTCTCCCCAGGACTACTACTCCTATTATACTCCGCTCCCCCCAGAACTACTCCTCCTATTATACTCCTCTCTCCCCAGGATTACTCCTCCTATTATACTCCTCACCTCCAGGACTACTCCTCCTATTATACTCCTCTCTCCCCAGGACTACTCCTCCTATTATACTCCTCTCCCCCCAAGACTACTCCCTCTATTATACTCCTCTCTCCCTAGGACTACTCCTCCTATTATATTCCTCTCTCCCCAGGACTACTCCTCCTATTATACTCCTCTCCCCCCAGGACTACTCCTCCTATTATACTCCTCTACCTCCAGGACTACTCCTCCTATTATACTCCTCTCTCCCCAGGACTACTCCTCCTATTATACTCCTCTACCCCCAAGACTACTCCTTCTATTATACTCCTCTCTCCCTAGGACTACTCCTCCTATTATATTCCTCTCTCCCCAGGACTACTCCTCCTATTATACTCCTCTCCCCCCAGGACTACTCCTCCTATTATATTCCTCTACCTCCAGGACTACTCCTCCTATTATACTCCTCTCTCCCCAGGACTACTCCTCCTATTATACTCCTCTACCCCCAAGACTACTCCTTCTATTATACTCCTCTCTCCCTAGGACTACTCCTCCTATTATATTCCTCTCTCCCCAGGACTACTCCTCCTATTATACTCCTCTCCCCCCAGGACTACTCCTCCTATTATACTCCTCTACCTCCAGGACTACTCCTCCTATTATACTCCTCTCTCCCCAGGACTACTCCACCTATTATACACCTCCTATTATAGTCCTCCTATTATACTTTTCTCTCAGGGGTGTGTAGCATGGGTGATGGAGCACGATGAGGGGTGCGCAGCATGGGGGGATGAAGCTCGATGGGGGGTGCGCAGTATGAGGGGATGAAGCACGATAGGGGTGTGCAGCATGGGGGATGGAGCATGATGGGGGTGCGCAGGATGGACCACAATGGGGGTGTGCAGCATGGAGGATGGAGCACGATGGGCGTGCGCAGCATGTGGGATGGAGCACAATGGGGGGTGCGCAGCATGGGGGATGGAGCACGATGGGGGGTGCGCAGCATGGGGGATGGAGCATGATGGGGGTGCACACCTCCCCCCAAAACACACACACCGCACAACACACCACACACACACACTGGGAACCACAAACACTGCCCTACACAGACACCCACACACACAGACATTGCCGCACACACACAACACCCAACACACGAACACCGTGGCACACACAAATATACGCACACACTGCGCAACACACACACACTGCACAAAACATACCTCCCCCAAAACACACACACACCCACACAAACCGCGCAACAGACATAGCACCACACACACACAATGCTGCAGACACACAGTGCTCCAAAAACAACGCAGCACACATAACGCAACACACAAACAACACCACTCCCACATACCCCCACACCCAGACAACACCCAGAACATTTACAGCGCCCTACACAAACACTTGTCAACTACACACAACTACATCTATATGTATAACAAAAATCATACATTAACTACACAATAAATTCTAGATTACCCGATGCGTTAGAATCGGGCCACCATCTAGTAGTAATAATAAACAGTTACTAAAAATTTTTCAAAACATGTAATGGTATTTGGTCAATTAGGGAAAATTCAAACGCTGACGTTGTAGTTGCAGAAATGCCTGTGATTTTTTCCGTTCATCTTAATCATCCTCAACTGTATTAATTTCTGCCAAAGATAGTTTCCATCTTCCTGACTAGGCCACATATTTAAAATCTTGCATACCTGAATTTCTGTGTTAATAAATCTGGAAGGCTTCTACAACTTCAATTACAAAAAGTATAGGACATTGTGTAAAATGTAAAGGAAACAAGAATGCAATGATTTCTAAATATCTTCTAATCATATTTTATTCACAGCAGCACATATAACACTGATCAGAACGTTAGAGATTTTTCTATTTCATTTGAAAAAATTAACTGATTTCGAAATGGTTGGCAGCAAGACATCTCAATAAAATGGGAGCAGCAGCATAACTACCATTGTGCAGCACCTTCTCTTCTATTTACGTTACTCTCTAAATGTATAGGAAGGTAAGTGATCGATTGTGGTCCCAATCTTGCCTGAATTAGAATTCTAGCTGCTCAATAGTCCTGATTTTTAATTTCATAATATGTCATTTTCTATTGGTAAAAGGTCTGGATTGCAGGTGGGCCACTTTTTTGCCTGAACTCTGCTTCTGTGAAGTCATTGTTTTGGTATGGATGCCTTAGGTATTATAGTATGGTCTCTCCAAAATATGCAAGGCTTTTCTTGACTCCTTGACAATGTCTGGGTGGGAGCATACTGTATGTTATTCTAAAACATATTTAAATGCTCAGCATTGATAGTATTTTTAAAGAAGTGTTAGTACTGTGGAGACACCAGGGTCAGGGGTGCTCTCATCCGCTGGCCTAGTTGTATTTAGAAAGACCAAACGGACTGAGGCGCATTCTACTAAATGCCTGAACTCCTTCCCTGTGGGCAAACCAGTATTTAGACAACACAAGGTGAAGGTAAAGTAAGACTTTATTAGGTTACCAACAGACAACGGCATTTAATGTATTCCGAGCAAAGACACAAGATGGTGCAAGTGAAAGATTTTCATCCTTCCGCTGGCTAAGCAGGAATTAGAACCTTCATGACTTTGGGTTACCCAAGCCATTACCCAAGTCAGCATCACCCTGCTATTGGTGGGCATCCACTCAAAGGAGATAGCAGCAAGTATGTGGCCAGGTGAACGTATAATCCCAATCTGGGTTCTCCAAACAAATTTGTGGACTCAGTGTTGGTCAGTGAAGCAGTTTTGAAATCCACCAGCTGGAACCATGATCTCTAGGCTAAAGTTATGTAGAATTACAGTGGTGACAGGAGCAGACCCCTATTTATATCCCTCAGCTCCCATTTCATGGCATTATGCCCCAAAGGATGTGGGGGAGATAAACATGACTGTTCCCTTACTGTTCACTAGTTCAATTAGACTGTATATTTGTTCTCCAATGATGCAGACAAGTATACCACAGGGGGCTGATGCAACTTGTAATCAGCATGCATTCCACAAATTAGTATACAAAAAGGGGCACCAGTCAGCCTCACATGAACAATGGCTCATGTCCCTTTACTTACTGAACACAGAAATAGTATGTCAGGCATAATTAAGATTATTTCACCCCCCCACCCTTGTACAAGTGACCATATTTTCTTCATTGACGCTAAATCGTCACAGAAATCTTTCATGCTAAAGAAATTGATGCAACCCTATACCGTTAGAGATGCAGGCTTTAGAAGTGTGCACTCTTGAGTCTACAGGAGTATATTTGAGTTTACAGCAGTAAGCTTACATTATCTGTACAGGATAAATGTGCATATATGATACCCACCCAATGTGCGTTCCGGGGTGTCCTTTAGCCCTTTGTAGAAAACCTTTTATGGCATAAGCTACAAAGGAAAAATATCCACATTTAAAATTGTGATGTTCAATATATACATACATATAAATGCATACACAGTTATACATACATACAAGCATGCATGTACATATACATATTTATACAAACATCTCTTCTTGCGAAGAACCTCATCAGACGTGGGCATAAACAGAAGATGGATGTACACAAACACAAAAGGCAACTGGATTGATGAATTGGCATAATGAAATTGTGGTTGTAACATTAGTTTAAATGGCTCTAAATAATATAGATTTCAAAATAAAATTAGTAATGTGAACTAAATAAATTAAAAACATTGAAGAAATATAGGAGATGAGAAAAATCAGTCACAAGTAGGTAACAAAGGTAAGGTTTTCTTTGAGACCCAGGAGAGATACCATATTCAATGCCCAGATCCATTTTGTTTCCAACCTGCCTAGTTGATTTTTCTCACCTTAAACATGGGGAATGACATGATCAATACCACAGACTAATGATGCTTCACAATTGTGATGTAACTTAAAATGTTTAGGGATAGTTTTAAGGACAGATAGGCCTGAGTTTTCTTTAGCAGCTAATATCCCATTCACATGTTCTCAAACACATAACTTAAATTGGCGTGAAGTCAGACCAATATATATCAAACAATCTGGATACATCGCATGATAGATGACAACCTTTGTTGTGCATGTTATAGCTTGGGTAAAAGTGTACGCCTTTGATCCTCTGGAGTCAGTGAACGTTGTGTCCTTGATGTTTTTAGGGCAAGCTACACATTTGCCACTTGGGGTACAACCCATTGGGCAATAGTTGTTTTCAAGAAAGGTCAAAAGTTTGTTAGATTAATAACGCTTAACTAGACTGTCTCTGAGTTTATTGGGTCTTCGGTACTTGATGTTACATCTTTCATTAAGGGATTTTGCCAGCATTGAGTCTGTAGTAAGTATGGGCCAATATCTATCCAGACTAAGTGGATTAGAGGAGTATAGAAGTTCATGTCTAGATATGTACTTGACCCGATTATATGCAAATTTAACAGATCAGAGACTATACTCAGTCACAAAGTCTCTCCATTAAATCATCAGACTACCATTCAAAGTCAATCTCACCCGAACAAATGCATCCAAGAAGCAGAAACTGGCCCTTGGGAATGAATCTAATCACTGCCGGAGGATGCGAGGAGCAAGCATAGAGCAATGCATTGATGTGTTTTTCCATAATAGATCAGTCTGCAAGTAATTCAGTGAGTTCTGTTGATGGTAACGTCCAAGAAATCAATGGATTTCTTGTCTCAGTGGTAAGTGATATGTTTTTGGAGTTGCTATTGTTTAATTCCATCATAAAATGATAAAGTGCCTCTTCAGAATCCTGCGAGATCAGGAAAATATTGTCAATGTACCATGTCCAGAATAGTACTCCCTGACGAAGCAACAATACACAAGTGGTTTTGTGAAACGTACGTTGGAGGTTCTCTTGGGGATTAACCCCTTCTCATCTGACTAACCTGCCAGTAATTTTCCTGCAGAGGATGGTATGTACGGGGTTCCTGTGCGCATATGCCCTTACTGCTGTGATATAACTTTCATGTGATCGATGTAAAGCGTAATATATAGGTGTTCAGCGGTATTGTGCAGTGTGGGGACAGGACCTCCTTGCAGCCATCATAAATACTGGGACTCATATAGTTCCTCTTTATGTGATTAGTGTTTGTGAGGTACACACAATCATTCACATGGGCTTTTTGCTCGCAGATAGTGCCCAGATATACATATCTCTGGCCCATTTATCCTTTTATCTGCCAGCGAGACTCTCCTGTTGAGTGTAGTGTGTACGGGGCTCCTGCTGTGCATATGCCTTTATTGCCTTGATATAATCCCTTTGTAAGGTGGATTTTGAGTACAATTTATAGTGCCTGGCAATATTTGGCTTTGCAGGGACAGGGCCCTTTTATAATCGCCACTTAATGTGCCTGCTAGGGATGCATAATGATTAATGTAAGGTCTGTGGTCGTGGATCTCGTCTAGATGCACACAATTGTGGTTGTTTTGAGACTAACCAAACAAATTATTGTGCCCTGGTGTCTGGAATCCTGCTGAGGTTAAGTGGATACAAAAATTAATAGTCATTTAAGATACGTTTTTGGCTTTATATAGCAGGTTTAAGCAGACCTCGGGCATAATTATTCACTGTGTAATTTTTGGGTATCTGTGTACACAACTGTGGTTGTTTGGTGTTTTTACACTAACCATACAAACTATGGCTCTCTGGATTAAGATAAGCCCTGTGGCTCCATACAGCAGGTGTAAGTAGACCCTGGGTTCAATCATCCACTGTGCAACTGTTGGGCATCCATGTTAGCAGTTGACACATTGTGTATATTTTTGTGCATATTTGGAACTATGTGACATGATATTTAGATATCACTCCCCAGTAGATTTTTAGGACTCTCTGCATGAGTTCTTGCAGGTTATGCATGTACCTTTTAAGATCTCTCCTCTTAGCCTTACCTTGCCTACATTTTGTATATATTTGTATATGTATTTTTTCATCATGTTTCTGATATAGAAAATATATTAATAAATATGCATGGAAAATACATATTGTTTGAAGCATCTTTACTCATCTCCTCCTGTTTTTGATTCATGTCCAGAATAGGAAGCGGTCCATGGAGGAATGCTGATCTAACAGAAAGAGGTCCCTCTCCCACAGCCCCAGAAACAAATTAGCACATGAAGGCTCAAATAACGCCCCCATAGCAATGCTCTGGAGCTGAAGGTAAAGGACCCCATGTGCATACTGGTCATGTCCAGGTAATGTAAGCTTACTGCTCTTACATATGAGTAAGATGTAATTATCCAGCAGCAATGTTTCATTTAACCATTTACAGTTGCTGATAAGCTATGCTGGATATCAATTTCTAAATTACTTAGTTTTTCAAGTAAAATGGAAAAATTAACTAGGAAAGTAAAACTTTCAACTTCTGGTGTTTTGTGTTCTGATAAAATATGGCTAAAAAGCTTTCCAAATTATTTATTTTCTCTCCTTTGCATTTTAGTGTCTCAACTTTTTAGGAATTGGAATTGTACTATACATATCCCAATCCTTCTTTTGAGACTTTTGTGACACATTCTACTTTAAATTAGTAGTAAATTTAGGTCAATATAATTTGTGTTTATTTATGAAAATACCTAGAATTTGGCCAAAAAATAGACTTTATTTATTTTTGTGTTTTAAAAATGTATGCCTTTAAAACAGATACTCATAGCATGCAAAATAGTTAATAAAAAACATTTATCAATCAACATGTATACTTGATGTCACCATCATTTCACAAATACCTTTTTATCGTTAGGATGTTAAAAGGTTTTATACGTTTAGCAGCAATGTCAGCAAAATCCAACCAAGATCATATTTTAAAAACTGCAGCCATCAAGGTATTCAAAACCACATTCAGTAAGTTTGTTAACCCTTCAGATGCTTCATAGAAATTAATGCAAAATGAAAGGGAAAAGTGAAGCATTTTTTTTTACAAAAATATTGTTTTAGCTCTAGGAAGAGGGGCATGGACATGGGGGCGTATTTGGAAGTTGAACCCATTTTGATTACAGATATTAGACACTGGGAAGGTGACGTATGAGTTGGCGGAATTCATTCATCGTTGGTTTCTATGATATGGGAATCTATGAAGGCAGTATTAAGGGGTATCCTGATTAAAGAAATTTCTACACATAAAAGTAAGAGCAAAATATTAGAAGATATGGTTGAAAGGAAGTAATAGATGCTGAAAATAATTTTCTGACCTATCCATTTACTGCCTCCCAAAAGAGATTCACAAAGGAAAATCAATAAAATGCATCTACGGAAAGTGGAAAAAGAGGGTCTTTAAAAATGTAAGGTTCTTTAATGATTGGGAGAAACTGGGGCACCTTTTGTCATTAATTACATCGGCTCAAAGAGAACCTTACCACATATATTGGTTGAAGTCAGAGGGGGAGCACCGATCAGTACTAGAGAGAAAATTCTGCACACCATGCTATCCCTTTATAGGAATCTGTACTCCTCCCAAGTGCACTTCACAGTGACATATCAGAGTTTCTAGATAAAACAACATTACCATGCCTTACAGACAAGTACAAAGACCTGCTGGATGGACCTCTGATTTTGGAAGAGCTTGAGGCAGTGCTCACGGACAAGCCAAACACTAAAGCCCTGGGCATTGATGGTATCCCAGTTGAAATATATAAAAATGTAAAGACCTATTGCTCCATGAATTAATAAAGCTTTACAACTACGCCGCTCAAGAAAAAATCTTGTCAACATCTATAAGAGAGACATTAATTACTATACTGTCTAAATATGATAAAGAATAACAGTTGCCTGAGTTGTACCGCCCGATCCCAATACTGACGGGGGATGTCAGAATCCTAGCAAAAGTGATGGCAAATCGGATAGCAAAGGTTAAATCGGCCCTGATACACCCTGATCAGTCAGTCTTCATACCTAATAAGTAACCACCAATAAATATTAGGAGGGGTTTTTTTTATATTTTGAGTATGCAAATATCCATGGACAATCAGGGTATTTTTTGCCAAGTATTTAAAGGGGTCAGATATGGCTTAAAAGAAGGCAATTCATTTTATTATAATGATTCAATGATTACAGAAAATAGGAAATAGTGCGATATTGCGTACACTTTTGCATAGTATAAATCACAAAGGTAAAGTACATACATTGCACACTACATAGAAAACACTTCACCAGGAGTAACAAACTTCATGTGTCTGGGAACATCAGCTTCCGAGAAGCAAAACAGCGAAGACAGAGAAACTCCTGGGATCCACACTGTGGTGTCAAGGGCATCCCCTTTTAGTCCACAGATTAACAGGCTTCTGACTTTGCTGGAATCTTCACCAGTTTATATCTCACTTGAAAACAAATACTTGCATAACCAAGTGTTACACAAACTCTAACAAGTTCCATTTGTCTAATATAATATCCCTCTTCTGAGTGGCCAACTCTTTAGATGTCAATCTACACCGGACAAATATGTCAATGAATGAGGCATGCCAAAGGCTCCTGGTACCAATTGTTTTACCATACTATATACATACACTTTCTCACTAAACATTGATAAAAGAGCTATGTGTAGTGGGTGATACTATAAACATGTACTTTCTAACTAAACATTGATAAAAGAGTTATGACTCCAGGTGCTTAGGAAAATTACAGAAAAACAAGCTGATATAAACTAAGCTGTTACTGTCTAATATCTTAAAGGGCTCCTTAAAGACAGGCTACCAATATGGATTCCAGATGGCCACTAACATCTTAGCACTACAGGGTATTATTGTGGTGGCCTCTCAGGACACAAATAAAGCTTTTGATAGTGTCTAATGGGAATATCTGTGGACCGTAATGACTAGGATGGGTTTTGGCACACGGTTTATTTCTCGTGTTAGGTTGACCTAACGGTCACAGCTGTTGCCAGCGATGTCCGAATGCGGAGAGAGTACCGGTAACCCCCCTCTGCTATTCCAGCTCAATGAAAACAGGCAGACGCTGTTATACACATAAGACCTGGAGATGTGTGGATCCCAATTAGAACTGTATTGATTTTTGTTTACATAACAAAGTTATACAAAGTTGATTAGGGCGTAACTATGCAACATACATATTCATTAAAGGTGTGGATTATATGTTCCCAGCAAGAGAAATTAACATACTGACTTTGATTCCCATAACAGTCTATAACATTTCTTCTCATAATAAGATGTTTTTCAGTTGTTTCTAAGTCAAAACATTCTACATTCTGCGTCCTTGAGTTTGGTCTCAGAGTTTGTTACGTAAATAAGTCTGGTCTTGAACTTGCAAGGGAGAATGAATTTCTATTATTTTTCTAACCAGTGAAAAAGGTTAACTCTTTCCTCACAATCCCCCCTTTTGGCGTGAGTGATGGACAGGGGGCCATCGAGAAGCTGTGAACTGTAGAGTGAGCAGGCTAGCCCCCAGATACTTTCTGAGCAGCGGATTGCCCAGGGAGTGTCGTCCACATCCATCACCCAGAGGACTGCCTGTATGCCTCTCGATAGGAGTCTCATCATGATACGCCAAGGTGATTTTTAGAGGAAAGAGTAGAGAAACGAAAAAAGCATATTAGTGATTTCATAGGGGTGCTGAGTAATCATTGTATCTACATTGCTTCAAGCAGCGAGAAAACAAAGCCATTATCAACTTGAACACTGCATAAGCAACTAATAAGCAAAGTAACACTTGGAACACTGATTGCAGTATCCCCATGAACCATCCTCCTATTCCCTTAAACCAGTTTGCAGGGTTGAATATTGAAAAGGTATTGCTCGACCAAGCATCTGAGCTTCTGAGTACCTCCTCATCATGTTTTTTCCTCAGCTTTTGTATCTCAGTTAAACTGGCTTGGACTTTTAAGGTTCCTTTTAGATCTATGTAGTGACAACAGCTGGGGCCTAATACTTGGCACATCCCCCCTTGGGCTGCAGTGAGGTAATCCAGTACCAAAGTATGTTGGTTGGTTACAATGATTAATTGTCTCTGTATGGCAATGGTACTATTTACTGCTTGGAGAACCTCAAAAATTTGATCATCAAGATCGTCGTTGCTGTCCACCAACTTATCATACATCTGCATTATCATGGGATAGATAAAAAGAGAACTGAAAAATTTGTTGACATGGCTCATTTGAACCACATGGGGTCGGCCACTAGGCCTGTCTTTGTTGTCTGCCGCTCTCTTTACCAGTAGGTGGAGAAGCATTTTCCCTGCCGGTATATCAGTGGTATTGATAATGAAGGTGGCAGGGGTCAAACGGGAAAAAGGTGCAGGTGCCAATTACTCTTACTTGTAGCCATTTGTAGACATTGTAACCACAAACCCAGTAGGTTTGCGGTGGGAGATGCCAGATGGCAGAATGTTGTAATATGAGTCTATGTACTATATCTATAAAGGCCGATATGTTTCTGAGCATACACCATCCGGGAAGTTGGCCAAGGGGACTACAATACCCTGCGGACGGTTCACCACAGGTTTATCGGCCAGGCACATATGGGTCAGAATCATTGCACCATAAATTTCCGGGTTGGGAGTAACAAGTATCATTTGTGCCTTCTGGAAATAATAAATTGTATACCCACCCATGGTCATGCAGATGTCTCTCTAACAGCAAGGGTTTAAATGCATCTGTACTGTCAAAGGTTCGCCTAAAACTTATTTTGATTCCTTCTGTTGGAATTTTGCCCATAATAGGTGTTTTTGTTCAGTTACGGGGTACCCAGCTGCTCCCTTCAAAGGCTAAATATTGCTGGGTTCTGGGAAGGCCAGTAGTAAGATTGCCTTGCCACCAGGGGAAATCTACCCATCCTACTATTGGTATGGGCACACCAGTGTTCCACAGTTTTTGATACTTCGTGTCATTGACTGATAGTCTATTGTAACAGCCTCCCCATTGGAACACTTCGTTTATTGGGACTGGTATGGCTATGTAAGGCATGGAGGAGGCTGTCACAGGTGCATGTGTACATATCCAGCAGTCTGTGATCTCAAGTTTTTTCAGCTAACACTTCATGATGGGTCTCAAATGAATTCTGCCGTGGTGTAGAAGGCCCCAAAAAGGGAGTACACATAGAAATATTTATCAGCAGTATTAGACCTTCTTGCAGTGTCTGGCATGGACCCATGTTGATCTCCCCTCAAGTTTGATGGAGGTTGGAGTGGTCAGCTGGACAGTCAAAGGCCCTTTAAATCGTGGCTCAAGGGTCTTTCTCACGTGCTTCTTTAAGTAGACCCAGTCACCAGGCTTTAGGGAGTGTGTTCCTGGAACGGCATTAGGATCAGGTAGAGAAGAGTAGACCCTTTGGTGGGTTTCAGTTAGTCTCCTCTGCAGAGAAACAACATAAGACGTTAGGCTATCACATTGCAGGTGTAACTCCTGCGGGAAGTAGCATTCTAATCTGGGTGCACTGCCAAAGAGTATTTCAAAGGGTGAGAGCCTGTGCTTTCCCTGCGGGGTAGTCCTTATAGAGTAAAGAGCTATGGGGAGACATTCTGTCCATGGTCTACCAGTCTTCTCCACTGCCTTGTCTAGTTTGAGCTTTAGAGTTCCATTTGACCTTTCCACTTTCCCTGATGACTGTGGGTGGTAAGGTGTGTGTAAGGCTGACTGAATGCCTAACAGGGCACAAGTTTTCTGGAAAACTTGTCCAGTGAAATGAGTACCTTGGTCTAACTCTATGACTTCAGGGAGTCCAAACCGGGGCACCAGCTCACAGGCCAATTTTTTTGCTGTAATTCGGGCCATGGCTGAGCTTACAGGGTAGGCCTCTGGCCATCCTGAGAAGAGGTCTACACAGAGAAGTACAAACTCGTAGATGCCATGTTTTGACAACTGTATGTAGTCTATTTGTACTCTTTGAAATGGGGCAAACGTCTTTGGCATGTGTCTTTGCGGGGTTTTAGTTAGCTGGCCTGGATTATGCTGTTGACAGATATGACAAGCTTTTATTCTCTGGGAGGCGTATTGTCTGAAGCCGGGGGCTACCCAATAAGGTTGCATCTGGTTCATGATTGAGTTTGTGCCACCGTGTGTAGGGTAGTGGGGTACTTGGAAAATGGCAGGGAACCAACTGCGTGGCAGGACGGAAAGTCCGTTTAGGCGCCAAATCCCCTCCACCTTTTCTGCCCCCTTGGCCCGCCATCCGGCCTTTTCTTCCTCAGAGGCGTTTTCTTGTGTCTCAAAGAGGTTCTGCATTTCTTCCTCCGTCGTTGACACTGTTTCCGTCTCCTTCAAAGGGAGTAAGGCTGCTTGTTTTGCTGTTTGGTTGGCCAAGCGATTTCCCCTAGCCTCGGATGTTTGTGCCTTAGTGTGGACAGCAACTTTTATGATTGCTAGCTGCTTTGGTATCAAGGCTATTTCCATTAGTTTCTTCACTGAGGCTCCATGCCTGATGGGATTTCCTGTTGCTGTAAGGAATCCTCTAGTCTTCCAGATAGTGCCAAAATCGTGTACAATGCCGTGTGCATAGACTGAGTCCGTGTAGATGTTCGCTGTTCGTTCTTCCAGAAACTCAATTGCCCAGATGAGAGCAAGAAGTTCTGCTTCTTGAGCAGATATGCGTGGAGGTAGCGGTTGTTTGGCTAAGACTGCATATAGTGTTACTACCGCAAATCCGGTGTGGAACTTGCCTGTGTCATCTGCATATCTGCTTCCATCCACAAAAAGTTCAAAGTCTGGATTTGTAAACGGTGTTGCCTGAACATTGTGCAAGGGCTTTGCCTCATGTTCGATGAGTTCCTGACAATCATGGTCAAATTGTGCTCTGGAACGTTTGTCACTCTCTTCTTCTATCCTCTCTTCTGTCCCCCCTTCTAAACCTGTGAAGATCAGCAGATCAGCAAGGTTTAGACTTGTAACTCGAGCAAATGAGATGTTTGGGGGTCTGACTTGTCTTGCCATGGAGAGGTGTTTCAGCTGCACTTGATTGAGAATAGCATAGATGTCATGGCTTGTAAGAATGGTAGTCGGGAAATCGAGTGAGATTTCAGATGCTTTCTGCAGTATGTTTGAACCTCCTGTAACAGCACGGACACAGGTTGGTGCTGCTTTGGTGATGTTGTCAAGTTGGGAGGAGCAGTACCCGATTATGTGATGTTTGTCCGTCTTCTGGGTGAGTACTCCTACGGCAAATCCTTGAAGCTCTGCTACAAACAGATAGAAGGTGAGATCATAGTTTGGTAGTGCCAGAGCAGGTGCATCAATCACTAGTTCCTTAAGCTTTTGAAAGCTTTGTCGAGCTTCTTCTGTAAGAGAAAAAGGAACATTCTTTGTGCAATCATACAACGGTTGCATGAGTAGTGATGCATTGGGAATCCATTGCCTGCAGAATGAGATCAATCCTAAAAATCCTCTACGTTGCTTGAGATTCCTAGGAATGCTTGCTTGTCTGATCACTTCTTGTCGGTCCGGGCTGAGATGTTTTTGTCCCGCAGAAAGGCAATGACCCAGGAAAGTGACCCTCGTTTTGCAGAATTGTAATTTATCTCTGCTTGCTTTGCATCCAGATTCTGCTAGAAAGGTAAGAAGGCTTATTGAAGCCGTTTTATATTATTCTTCACTAGGGCAGCACAGTAGTAAATCATCCACGTACTGGAGGAGAACACAGTGGTCTGGGGGCTGCCAGCCTTGAAGGACACTACTCATAGCCTGAGTATATAGCGTAGGAGAATGTTGCATTTCTTGAGGCAGTCTTGTCCATGTATATTGGTTTTGCTTGTGCGTGAATGCAAACAAATCTTAGCATGCTGGGTCCAGTGGTACTGAGAAAAAAGCATTAGCAAGGTCTATAACTGTGTAATGGGTGGATGTAGCCGGCACCTGTGTGAGCAGTGTATGTGGATTTGGTACAACAGGGGTGAGGGGCTCCAGTATTGAGTTCACTGCCCTCAAATCGTGTACCATCCGGTACGTGACTGGGTCACATTTTTTCACTTATCTCTTCTTAACAGGAAACAGCGGAGTGTTGTACGGAGACTTAGTAGTTCTGAGGGCTCCCGACTTCAGCTGTTCTTTTATTTGGTAATCCAGGGCAGTTTCCTGTTGAGCATTGAGAGGATATTGTTTCAGCTGCGGTGGTGTAAGTCCAGGCTTGACTGAAACTTTTACGGGGGGCACGGGTAGTGTGCCGAGGTCAGTTTTTGATGTGGACCAGAGTTTTTCAGGAACTTGTAGAAGTATTGGATCCTTGTTTACTTCACGTGTAACATCAGATTCTGGTTGATCTTCTATCATCTGGAGGGTGCACAGGACTTCTTCTGGAATTTGCAGGATAGCAGATCCATCTTCATTGTAGACTATCTGAGCTTGTAGTCTTGATTGTACATCTGCTTCCACTAGGGCATCTCCACCCTGAGGGGACACTAAGAATTTGGACACGAACATGTGTGGTCCCAGTTTCACCTTCAGTGGATGGGTTATTGGGATTATCTGGGCTTGTCCATCAAAACCGGACACTATAGTAGCTTCGGATGAGATTGATCCTTCAGGCACCAGGTTCCTGGGGAGCACAGAGCGTGAGGCTCCTGAGTCCACCAAAGCTCTTATTTCCTTGTTGCCAATGTGAAGGGGGATGTGTATAAATGGACCTCTGGCATCCCTATTCCATGCTGCCGCAAGTCAGGCAGTCTTCTCCTCCTGACTCTTGGGTTGGTTTTGAGTGTTTTTTTTTTTCTTTCTACAGTCTCTGATCACATGTCCTCTGATTCCACAATAGTAGCAGGTCGGTGCCTTCTTTCTTGTACCTTCTGGCTGACCGTCCACTGCTGCTATGACAACTTTCTTGTTGCTCCTTTTATCCTTTGCGTCGGTTTCTAAGCCACTTGCTTTGTTGACTAGAAGATCTATGTCTTCCATGTTTCTTCATTCTGGGCAACACACTTTCAATCTTTCTGCCAGAGGTGCATGTATTCCATCCATGAAGGATCTTACCATCAGGCGACGTATTGCAGTTGCTTGTATGTCCAGCCCTTCATCTGCAAATGACTCCATCAATCTGTAGTAAAATGAGCTGACATTCTCCACAGGACATTGATGCACTGGTCACATTGTGCCCTTAGTTCTTTGCTCCTGGGCGCAGAAGAGATTGAGTCTTATCATGAAGTCTTGGCCCGATTCCACATTACGGGTATCGTCTGGAACATGTCCTGTCAGATGGGTAGTGAGTTTGGCATACAGTTCGGGAGACATTTTAACTCTACACAAACCTTCCAAGTCAAACCAAGTGCTTCTGTAGGAGACCTGTATTTGGTTCAGGTAACGAGAAAAACTGACTGGGTTTCTAGTCGGGTCTGGAGCCTTTTGCAGGAAAGCCATCTGCTCAGCTGGAGTCCAGGGTATGTAGTCTTCATACGTAAGAGGAACTGCATCTCTGGGAGCAGTTGGGTTTTGTGGATCAACAGGTGGTCTTATCAGGACTCTTCTTTCCACTATGGAATAAAGAGCCACTGGTGCTGTGGCTTGTAGCTTGTGCTGTGGGGCTCCACAGGCTAGGCATGTTTCACTCCAATCCGGATTTTGTTGGCCACAGTTTGTGCAGGTCCATTCCGGGGATCCCGATATTTTTGGAGTTGTTGCAGGAGTAGCTGACAGGTATGGAGGAGGATGCTGATCCTTATTAGCCTTCTTCCCAGTTTCTTCTCATGTGTCTGATTCTTCATGGTATATCGAACCTTGATCGTGGGCTGTTTTTGCCATGTCAGAAAGAGTTCTGACCAGTTTAGTCCATGATATATCTGCTATCACTCCTGCTCTAGTAGATCTTATTGTGTCCCATTTGTTGGGGTCCAATTGATCCTTCCCCTTCAATCCAAATGTCTTAAAAACTTCCTTGGACTGACTGGCTGTTCTTTTGCCATGATAACACGTAATGAGATGTTGCAGGGTGCATCCAGCTCTTCTGTCCTTCGATATTCCTTGCCCCATTCTTTGTCTATCTTCTTCATCTTTTAGATCCTTGAACGTCCCTTGGACTAAACCTACCTATCCTGGAGATACTCAGAGACTAACTCCTTATTTGTATTCCTACCTAAGGTGAGGTCTAGAACCACCTATCCTGGAAGTACTCAGAGACTGACTCTTGATCTGTATTCCTGCTGAAAGGTGGTGTCCTAACTGTTCAGAGGGGGCTGAGTATGTTGAATGGCGCTGCGTTACCCTTCTTGTACCAAAGGTACACTCTATATCCGATAGAAATGGCAAACAGGGCTATCCCCACTAACACTAGGGCAGTGAATATCACATCCATTGGACAGAGCAGGTACACTATTTACTTTCAACACTCACTGATGTATGGGATCTATAACAACCAACAAGGACAACAGAACAGAAGCAAACGCAGGTGAGCAGACACACGGAGACAAAGCACAGAGGGGCAGAGAAACAAACAAGGCACAGAAAACATCTGCTGGCAAAAGCTCTCTCAGAGTTCAGTAGAAATCCGCCAATTACCCAGTATCTACTCACAGTGTACCTCTTGCATGTAGAGGAGGGAAGAGAACAGAGATGGGGAGCAGAGCACAGAGCAGAAAGCGTTCAACTCTTACCTGGCCAGGTATTTCTGGTCCCCACGTCTGGTCACCTCCTCCTCGAGTTGGCAAGACAATCCACCGCGTCCTGGGAAAAACACGGGTCCCTGCTTTTCGGGCGCCAGATAATGTTAGGTTGACCTAACGGTCACAGCTGTTGCCAGCAATGTCCGAATGCGGAGAGAGTACCGGTAACCCCCCTCTCCTATTCCAGCTCAATAAAAACAGGCAGACACTGTTATACACATAAGACCTAACAGTCTATAACATTTCTTCTCATAATAAGATGTTTTTCAGTTGTTTCTAAGTCAAAACATTCTGTGTCCTTGAGTTTGGTCTCAGAGTTTGTTACGTAAATAAGTCTGGTCTTGAACTTGCAAGGGAGAATGAATTTCTATTATTTTTCTAACCAGTGAAAAAGGTTAACTCTTTCCTCACACTCGGATATAGTTATTATATACATCGCAGGTAGCAAAGATGAAAGCAAATCCCCTGATGAGTCCAGCAAAGAAATGGCATAGGGAGGTCCAAGAGCACATGCATTGTGGATTGCCGTTAAGGAGTATTGTGTGGCTCATTAGTATGCCTCCCCTGTTGAATCCACAACACATTCTCTTTGGACCATCTTTCTGCATTACACAAGTGAGATCTTTTCAATATTTTCTATAGACACTGTCTGCACAATATTGGCATATTGTCAATTCTTCTTTGTGTCCTGAAGAAGGGGACTGGATCCCTGAAATGCTTAGACCGATGAAATAAAATAATTTATTTAGAATCAACAGTTTTCCTCATTCGGTGGTAGCACGGCATTAACCCCGCTTCTGCTCTCCAGCACCAAACATTAACCCATGTGGGACTGCATCAGCGGCCATTATCTTTTATGCCTTCACAGGGGTTGTGACTCTCATAACCCTAAAAGGTGAGTGTAATCTTCTACATGCCACAATTTTTAATCTGGTAAGACCCTGTTTGTGCTCTCTTTCCTCATTTTTGTATTTATATTTAAATTAAAGCATCTATGCAATTTTTAAATGTTTTTTTTTTATTTAAGGCCCTTTCTCTTCTAAAGGAGTTGTCAGCAGGTGCTGAATATGCAAAATGCTGTTAGATTGGATAACTGGCAGGTGATACCAATTCTACATTCGGATCGTTCCTGGGATCTGGCAGATGTGTCCATACAATGTCACCTGCTTTGCATACTGCTCTGATTATAACCTAAAAGGTGCTTAACTATTTCATTTTTTTTTAGTCAATTTGGGGCTAAACATTTTTCAACTGATTTTCATTAAAAATGTTGCAGTTTAGCATTCACAGGCATTTTCTTTTCCTGCAACTTCCAACTTTGAGAGAGGAGCACAGAAAACGAGCTTCTCAAACTCTCAGGAGTCTATCAGAACAATCTCACTAAAAGTTTCTCAAATAACTCATTCTCCATCAATCAACTCAAAAGCTATAAAAAAGCAAACTGCAAAATATTTCAAAAAACTGTAACAATATAAGATTTTTGGGCTGAAATTAATGCATTTAAGTAAAACAAAAAATCCCGATAGGTAAATAACCCCTTCTTTAAAAATTCTAAAATGTCAAGCAATGTAATAAAGACAAATATTTGTAAATTATTTTTATTTTTGTCTTACAGGGTACACTGTTGGTTACTCTCGTTTTTATGCTGAAGATCCCTCTGTATACAGTTTTACTGTTTTTATCTACAACAGATCATTCTTATGAATGTCCATAGACAATATTTTTTTTTTTTTTTTATTTTATATGGTTTATCTACCAGAGCAGTCACCACTCATTTACCCTACACCCCTTTTATCAGAATGGTAAACTCCTGTTATTGGGAGACAGTTATCGTTATTCCACCTAATGCTTTTATTATGTCTCCAACTGTCACACCCCACACAATATTTGGATTTTTTTTCATCTTAATTAGACTGGCTTTGTACGGTACAGCTCATATTTATCCTGCACTCTACGCTGAGTGCTTACACCCAGAATTACGTGTAAATTTCTGAAAAGTGTGATTTAAAAAAAATTCTCAGCGGAAAGTTCACTGCAATGAGGCAGAGGGAGTCACTTTGATCTCACATCTGGCCTGTGATTTGTTGGTGTCCATGTTTTTACACCTCTTTTCACTCTCCGTTTACCAAAAATTGGGATTGTCATAACGGAGGAGAAAGCAAAAGGAGCAAGAATTGGAGGAATATTCGGTGCTTCATACATAATAAAAAAAAAATTGTAAAAGTAACAGTGGTGGACACACTGTTTGTTTGTTGCACCACTAAAGCACTTGTTAGTAACATCAGCAGCAGTAGCAAGAGCATCCAGGAAGTCATGACAAAGGTGTCACAGACTGCAATAATGTAAGATTAGTGGAGCACACTGAAACGACACCATAGCCTAGTCTTCACAGTCTGTGACTGAAGTGGAAAAGTCAATGGAAATCCATGACTTGTTCATCTTGATGAAAGTTAGGCGGTCTACACTTTCAGGGCAAAGCAAGATGTGCTTATCTCTACAACATCAGGAGCGCAGGAGACACTTTCTGAGACATCTCTGGCTGCCTGGCATAACAAAACCTCCATGGCGTGACTGGTGAGCTCAGGCTACTCTTCCATTTTTGAAGGCCAAAATGCTAAAGGTTGCAACCCCCTTGATTGCATTGCTATTGACCTCTAGATACTCATGCACCATCCTCTCCAGTTGTTCACTATGTGTCAGACTTGTAACCTTTTCTGCTGGTGCATGGGATGGTCTAAACATTGTGTGCCATAACTCACAGAAATTGTTTCTGCCACTTAAACTGCTGCTGCTAATGTTTCTGTGATGATGACTTGACGTTCACGGGAATGAAAGTCTAGAACTAGGATGCACATTGTGTGCCTCATTGTTGCCTTGGGGAAAACCACACTTAATATTGTGTACAAGCTTATTTCAATACTCCAGCATTAGGTAGTCCTTTTCTCGTGGATCTATATGAGTGGCAAGCCAGAGGGTGTAGTCGGAGGGTGTTTGTTCTAGAACCTCATTCTCTGTTTTCCAACTCCTCACTCTGAGATTGACCCTCCTTCTCTTCCTGCCCTGACAGCACAGTACAATACTCATGTGCTTCAGATATCTGAGTCTCATCATGATCACCTCCACACCGGAGGATTGTGCTTGGACACTACTTCATCTGGTCCCAGATCCAACTGACAAAGAGTTTGGCCATTGGTGCAGATGCTTTCCTCCTCTTGAGTCTTTGAATCTTTGGAGATAATCTCTGATACCCATGGAAGAGAATATGTGATCAGCTCTGCAGACTTGTCCATCTGTGGTTCCCCATAATCAGTTCTGTGGTTGGAGAGTTGTGACGTGGGAGAAGCAAGGGTAATATGGATGCTACCTCTGAAGACTTTACTGTGTGTGATGTTGAGGTAGAGGAAGAGGAAGAGAGGCCAATTGATATAGCGCTTGCCATCCACTGTAGCAAATGCTCTTTCTGACCCTCATCCACACGTTGTACCGCTGTGCGGCGGCAAAAGAAAAGGAGTTGAGTAGCCCATCCAGTAACAGAAGTTTTTAGTTGTCTTTGGATAAGATGAGCCTATGTTTATTCAGTAGAGCTTTTAGTAACGTTAACACCTACCCCATGTACAGCTCGAACACCTAGCTTGTTCCCCCTTCTACCATGACCTTGTATTTCCCACTGATGTTTAATTTCCCATGCATGCCTTACCTTTCCCTCATCTACCTTTCTTACTATCCTTAAATGCATTTAGCAATAACAGTCTATGAAACTAATATTGCTGACTGTGGCTGAGTAGAAAACTAATTTTAGCATTTGCATGAGGTATGAGGACTCCCAGCACAACCCGCCTACATCATTCACTCACCTACCTACCTCTTTTTTTTTTATTTAATTTGAAAGCTGTAAATGCTGGGCCAGACTCTGTCTATTGCATAGCCCATGCCTGACTGCTGTGCAAAGACACTATGGGTACTTTGGGGCAATTTATGCCACTGTCCAGGTGTCTTCCCCTAATTTTTGGATATGTGGAGACTCCAATTTGCATCTCCAAGTTTTGTGTTGTCTGTAGTGGCAGGGGTGTCAGAGCACCAGGCCCACACCTGTCACTCATCCACCTGTTACTAATCAATGTTTAATTCAGAAATATGGGCAGGCCATGCTCTTGACCTTGTCCCATGCATCCATGTTGGATCATTATACTATTTGTACTCTGGGGCAATTGATGAAATATTTACTGGTTTCTGCCCCTAAATTTTAGAAATGTGGAGACTCCAAGTTGAGTCTCCAAGGTGTGTGTTGTCTGTAGGGGCAGTGGTCTCAGAGCACGAGGCCTACACTTGTCACTCATCCACCTCAATATTTCTTATATTAATAGTCTAAGAAGCTAATAGCTGTGCCACAAAAGTGTGCTTCCACTGTAAAATGGTTTGAGCTGTCTTCGCGACTTTTGGACCCCCTAAAGGTGTTGTCTATGCCTTTGTTTTTACCTCCCATTTAGTTCAATGAGGTTTGTATGTGTTCGTCTAACCATTCT